>NW_025240135.1:0-3681 GCF_018294505.1 Triticum aestivum
AGAGGAAGACGAGCCTCACTCTGGAGGTGGGAGGAAGCGTGCCGCTTCCCCGTCCCTGGAGGCCGAATCTCCCAAGAGGGGGAAAGGTTCCCTCCCAGAGACATCCACCACGGCTGCCGATAGCAGCCTGGCCCCTGGGGAAGTCGTAAGTATACAGAATCCGAACTCATGTACGCGTCCGGGATTATCTTCGGGTTTATCGGCTTTAACTATTGCCGCATTTTGCATAGCCCGGCGAGGTCTCGTGCCGGACAGTCCTTATCGGAGGAGTCATTTGGCTCAGACGCCCTGGCGAGTGAGACGCCTCCGCATGCCCCTTCCCCCAAGTCCCAGCGCGACACCGAGGTGTCATCCTGACAGGACCCATACCAGGGGGGACATATCCCCGTTGCCAGACAAATGGGGGTGGATAAAGCCCCTGGGACCTCTTAGGTACCAGAGTCGAGCGGACAGCCACCTTCCATGGTGGGGGGCCTGCCTACCCCGCGGGCATCCTCTGTTCGAGCAGAGCTGCCCGGCGGTCTATCAATAGCGTTGAAAAACGCATCTATCATTGATGAGCACCAAACTCTCATGGGCGCGGTGGTTGAGAAGATTCAGTCCGCCGAGAGCGGGCTGAACGAGTCCTGCTTTGGTCTTATAAAGGCCTTTGAGGTATGTTTCCAAAGAAACCTTTGAGGAATTGTCATAATAGGAGTAGTAGCCCCTGATACGCTGTCCGGCGGAGAAGACGGAGCTGGGCAGGGGATCAAATCACCTGTTTTCGCAGGAGCTTATGTGAATGACGTATACCCCTTTATGTGAAAACAGGCCTCTGCCGAGAGGACGACCGCTTATAATGCGGAAGTGCCCGAACTGAAGCATAACCTTGCACGGGACGAGGAAGAACTCGGCCTTGTAAAGAAGCAACTGGAACACAAGCAAGGTATGTTGAAAACATTTGTCTTGAAGTTGGCACGAACGAATAGTTGTGCATAATGAGAAATATTTGTATTGTATGCTCTAGGAGCGGGTGCCGAATACGAGGCACTAGAGAAAGCTTTGGCTGGTGCCAACAAGAAGGCTGAGGCCGAACAGGTGCTTCGTGAAAAACACGAGACCAGGGTTATTGTGGCTGAGTGAGAGCTCCAGGAAGCTGTGAAGAAAGGCGAGGGCTTGGAGCAGAGTCTAAAAGGGAAAGAATCCAAACTCGCCCAAGCTCTCGAGGATGCGGAAGGTGCTCGAGAAGAAGCCCGAGGTGCTGCGCGAGACATTCTGGAGGCCCGGAAAGTTGCGGCTGGTAAGGCCTTCTATATTATTAGCTCTTTATATGTGATAATGGGAAGAATCCTAAGCGGCAAGCTGAATTCTTATTTTTCCAGGGGCTTTTGCAGATCTTCCTCGTAGCATATCAGATGCCGCCCAATTCTACCGCACCGAGGAGAAGAAGTCTGCGGAGAGGGTTTTCTGGTTGCAGTATTTGGCGCCGAACTATCCGGTACCATTTATCGATCAGCCAAAACAACTGGTCCAACTGCACCAGGCGGCCGAACTAGCCATGAAGGACTTAGTTGTCCGGCTATGGCCCGCGGAGCCAATTCCAAGCAGTTACTTCGGACTCGTCAAGCGGATTGTGGGCGCATGTCCTTGGCTTGATGCTATCAAGCGATCAGTCTGTATAGAAGGCGCGTGCATGGCGTTTGCCCATGCAAAAGTGCATTGGGGGAGGCTTGACGCGAAGAAGCTGATGACTGAGGGGCCGCCAAAGGGTAAGGAGCACCGCAAGCCCGAGCTGTACTATGAAGGTGTACTGAAAGGGGCCCGCCTTGCGGCGGATAAGTGTGCCAAAGACATTATATTTCCCTAAGGGCATTTGTGCCGCTTTTTGTAATATGGGATAATGGCATTTTATTATATATTGCCTGTTTTGTTTGAACATATGTTCTTCCTGTGCGGCTGTTTATTGTACGCAAATCCTGAGAGTTGGCCAGTCGTCAGCTTCTGCCCCCTCGTAAAAGGAATATGGGGGTGTTCAGGATATATCTTAACGCTCTTTATACCATAGTTGGGTCCTTTTAAGGAGGTGTTTCTCTCCGCGAACCAGGCAATCAGACTATAAGGCTTTATTACTCTCACTTAGCCATAGGAATTCAAGTATGGTTGGCGCAGCCCCTAGTGTTCACAAGGCCGAACTAGGGGCTCTATTGGCGCCTGATCAGAATACCGATCTGTCGCACTCAGCATTTATGATGGCATTGTGCGGAATAAATCTTTAGGGATTTTATAACCTCTCGAACAACTGATCGGCTCTCGCTTCATCATGACGGTCGGTTTTCGGATTTCTCTACTGAGGGGTTTATCCGGCTGAACCGGGACACAATCGCAGTAGTTCTCCCAGCGCTACCTTTGCCGACAGAACGGAACGTAAGGTACCAAAATATGGGAGCCGGGCAAACCCAACCAATGACCCAAGACATTATTCGGAGCAGATGCATATAGTGCTATAAGTTCGCGGTGCCGAGCGGCCGAAAAGGTGGTCAGACATTATTGCCGTACTGTGAAGCCCCTGGTGTAACCGGGCGAACGCAAAGCGTGGCTGTCATTTTCGGCAAAGAAGCGTCGGCGATAAACGACGCCCGGTAAGTATTTTCTAAGTCCACGCATTGTAGTAGGATGATGTGTCCATGTATATGAGTATGATGTATAAAAAAGAGGTGTTATTTGGCGGAACCTGTAATGGCTGGACTGGAGGGGGTTGTGAGTGGATCAACAGCGGATCCGGACTGCCTTCTACCTGCATGTTCCTGCCATAGTTTATCCTTCTACTAGGTCACCGGGTACTGCAATTGACTTGTTGTGGTTGATGTGATTATGGGCGATCAGCCGTATTTTTATGCTCTGGGGGTGGGGGGTTCTATTGACTAGACGCCTCTCCTCATTGTTTCCGGCCCGCGACCAACCGCCTTGTTTTGAGGATTCGGCATTTTCTATAGGTGTGCTTTGCCATCCTTCTAGGAGTTCCATGAATTTTGCAAGGTTGATCGAGCCTGTGGCTCGGTCCGAATAGGCTTGAGCCGCTCTTGGTCTGTTGACCGGACTGGTATTTGCTGGACCTGGTGCCAGTTTCCTTGACTTGGCGTTTGTTGCCATTGCACCGAGGCTTCAGGGTGTCTCTTCGCGTATCCTTATTACTGTCTTGGACCATAATGATGTGAGGACGTTGGGGTGTGCGCCTTGGGTTCTGCTGCTTGGGTTGAGGTAGCCAGTTGTGCCATGTATGCTCTTTATTGGGGCTGTCGAGTTCGTGCCTTTCGGTGGCCAGTACCTTGGTCCACCTATCCGTTAGCAAATCTTGGTCAGCTTTAAGCTGCTCTTGCCTCTTTTGCAGGCTCCTTGCCGTGGCCATGAGCCTTCGCTTGAAGGGAAATTGTTCCACTGGATCTTCAAGTACGCCAAATTCGTCGTTGCCGAGGCTCACCTCGTCGTTAGAGGGGGGGTGTATAGTTGTCCTTCTCCAAGTATCCCATCGTGACCAGTCCAGCCAGCTTGAAGGTAGGCTGATCAGGATTGTGTTCCTCTTCGGCACCATCCGGGTTGCTTGCGTCTTCGGGGCCGGTATTGTTGTGGCGGGGCTTGGAGCGGCGCCGACGACGCCCATGATTTGTTTTTCTTCCCGAGGGGTTATCCTCCGTTGCCTCATCG
>NW_025240136.1:0-3681 GCF_018294505.1 Triticum aestivum
TATATTTATTTTCTTCTATTTATTTCTGAGTAGTTTTTTTATTTTGTTTTTTCTTTTCAGCTATAGTTTTTCTTCTTTTCTGCTATTTTTTCTTTTCTGCAAAACTTGATGGTCAAAGTCTGGAGTTATAACTTAAAAAAAAAGAAATGTCGACGTGCAATTAGTTTTTGCCATAACAGAAGAAGTCTGGAGTTGTAATAAGTTATTAAAAATAAAAAAGAGGTGCAATGCTCGTTAATTTGCTTCAAGCCATTCGGAATAGTGGAAACTGCACTGTGCATAGCTCCATGCAGTCTACCGTATTCCTGAAGGCTTGAAGCTAAGCAACGTAAGCATTGAGCCTCTTCTTCATCGTCTCTACACTCAGGGCTTATAAACCGCTCCTAGTCCCTCTCACTTCGCGAGGTGGGACTAAAAAACAGCTTGCCATAACCTCATAAACCCGAATACTTCGAAAGAGATTGTCTAGTTTGTAAACGAAGTGCATCTAGTTTTTGTCGTAACCCTCTCTACTTTTTTTAACATGATATGTGGGTGAAATGATGATACCATGCCAAGTTTCAACTTTTTCAGAGTTCATTTGTAGTGCTTTTCAATTTCCAGGTCATTTAGTTCTCAAAACAAATAGCAAATGAAGGCATAAACAGTTGAAAGTTGATGGCGTCGCTTTGAATGGTGCATACCGAACGCAAAAAATATAAGAGCATTTAGATCATGATCTTATATTTCTTTACAGTATAAATTGTCAATATGATCTTATAACATCAAAAATACTTTGATCATCAATGATCTTTGTGTGTAAAATCTGAATTGTCAATATGAGTCATCAATGATTTATAAACCGATGAAGACTCATATTGCGGCCACAAATTCTACACATAGAGTTCAATGAAGACCAAGTGCTTGTGATAGTTTGAGAAATAACATATTTAAGGTGGTAAAAGGCTTGTTAGGGGAGCGAGGTGGGACTAAAAACAGCTTGCCATAACCTCATTAGTACCGGTTCGTGGTACGAACCGGCACTAAATTGTGATGGTGGGGCCATAGCCTGACCGCAGGCTGACACAGCCTCTTTAGTACCGGTTCGTGGCATGAACCGGTACTAAAGGTTCGCCACGAACCGGTGCTATTGATCGCCGCCATGAACCGGCACTAGTGTACACATTAGTGCCGGCTGAAATTCCAACCGGCACTATTGTGCTTCACATTTGACCCTTTTTCTACTAGTGGAGCCTTCGTCGGCGCTCTGCTACGTCTCGAGCTTGCGTTGGATTTCCCCGAAGAGGAGAGGATGATGCAACACAGTAGCGTACGTATTTCCCTCAATTTTTGAGAATCAAGGTATCAATCCAGTAGGAGACCACGCGCAAGTCCCTCATACCTGCACAAAACGATAGCTACTCGCAACCAACGCTTAGGGGTTGTCAATCCCTTCACGGTCACTTACGAGGGTGAGATCTGATAGAGATAATATTTTTGGTATTTTTGGTATAAAGATGCAAAGTAAAAAGTAAAAGCAAAAGCAAGTAAATAAAGTGATGGAGATTGATATGATGAGAATAGACCCGGGGGCCCTAGGTTTCACTAGTGGCTTCTCTCAAGAGCATAAGTATTCTACGGTGGGTGAACAAATTACTGTTGAGCAATTGACAGAATTGAGCATAGTTATGAGGTTATCCAGGCAATGATCGTGTATATAGGCATCACGTCCGTGACAAGTAGACCGAAACGATTCTGCATCTACTACTATTACTCCACTCATCGACCGCTATCCAGCATGCATCTAGAGTATTAAGTTAAAAACATAGTAACACCTTAAGCAAGATGACATGATGTAGAGGAATAAATTCATGCAATATGATAAATACCCCATCTTGTTATCCTCGATGGCAACAATACAATACATTCCTTGCAACCCTTTCTGTCACTGGGTAAGGTCACCGCAAGATTGAACCCAAAGCTAAGAACTTCTCTCATTGCAAGAACTACCAATCTAGTTGGCCAAACCAAACGAATAATTCGAAGAGACTTGCAAAGATAACTCAATCATACATAAGAGAATTCAGAGAAGAATCAAATATTTTCCATAGATAAGCTGGATCATAAACCCACAATTCATCGGTCTCAACAAACACACCACAAAAAGGAAGATTACATCGAATAGATCTCCACAAGAGAGGGGGACAACATTGTATTGAGATCCAAAAAGAAAGAATCCATCTAGCTACTAACTATGGACCCGAAGGTCTGAAGTAAACTACTCACACTTCATCGGAGGGGCTATGGTGATGATCTAGAAGCCCTCCGTGGTAGATGCCCCCTCCGGCGGAGCTCCGGAACAGGCCCCAAGATGGGATCTCGCGGATACAGAAAGTTGCGGCGGTGGAATTAGGTTTTTGGCTCCGTCTCCGATCTGTTGGGGGTACGTAGGTATATATAGGAGGAAGGAGTACGTCGGTGGAGCGTCAGGGGGCCCACGAGGCAAGGGGCGCGCCCTGGGGGGAGGGCGCGCCCCCCACCCTCGTTACCGCCTCTGGCACTTCTTGGAGTAGTGTCCAAGTCTCCTGGGTCACGTTCGGTGAGAAGATCACGTTTCCGAAGGTTTCATTCCATTTGGACTCCGTTTGATATTCCGTTTCTTCGAAACACTGAAATAGGCAAAAAACAGCAATTCTGGGCTGGGCCTCCGGTTAATAGGTTAGTCCCAAAAATAATATAAAAGTGGAAAATAAAGCCCATTATAGTCCAAAACAATAGATAAAGTAGCATGGAGCAATAAAAAATTATAGATACGTTGGAGACGTATCAGGCATCCCCAAGCTTAATTCCTGCTCGTCCTCGAGTAGGTAAATGATAAAAGGAGAATTTTTGATGCGGAGTGATACTTTGGCATAATTTCAATGTAAATCTTCTTAATTGTGATATGAATATTCAGATCCGAAGATTCAAGACAAAAGTTCATATTGACATAAAAATAATAATACTTCAAGCACACTAATCAAAATAATTATGTCCTCTCAAAATAACATGGCCAAAGAAAGTTCATCCCTGCAAAATCATATAGTTAGGCTATGCTTCATTTTCGTCACACAAAGATGTTCCCAACTTCTATACCCCCGATGACAAGCCAAGAAATTGTTTCATAATTAAATAATCTCAAACTTTTTCAAGCTTCACGCAATACATGAGCGTGAGCCATGGATATAGCACTATGGGTGGAATAGAATATGATGATGGGGATTGTGTGGAGAAGACAAAAAAGGAGAAAGTCTCACATTGACGAGGATAATCAACGGGCTATGGAGATGCCCATCAATTGATGTCAACATGAGGAGTAGGGATTGCCATGCAACGGATGCACTAGAGCTATGAATGCTCAACAAAAGAAAACTAGTGGGTGTGCATCCAACTTGCTTGCTCATGAAGACCTAGGGCATTTGAGGAAGCCCATCGTAGGAATATACAAGCCAAGTTCTATAATGAAAAATTCCCACTAGTATGAAAAAGACAACTTATGAGACTCACTATATGAAAAACATGGTGCTACTTTGAAGCACAATATATGAGACTCACTACATGAAGAACGAGGTGCTACTTTGAAGCACAAAATATGAGACTCACTACATGAAGAACATGGTGCTACTTTGAAGCACAAGTGTGGAAAAAGAGATAGTAGCATTG
>NW_025240137.1:0-3681 GCF_018294505.1 Triticum aestivum
GCATGCTCCCTCTACCATCGAGATTGGTGTTAAACCTAAATAATTGTTATTTGGTGTTTGCGTTGAGCATAAACATGATTGGATTATGTTTATCGCAATACGGTTATTCATTTAAGGAGAATAATGGTTACTCTGTCTATTTGAATAATACCTTCAATGGTCTTGCACTTAAAATGAATGGTTTATTGAATCTCGATCGTAGTGATACACATGTTCATGCCAAAAGATATAAAATAGTGATGATAGTACCACATACTTGTGGCACTGCCATTTGAGTCATATTGGTATAGAACGCATGAAGAAGCTCCATGTAGATGGATCTTTGGACTCACTCGTTTTTTTGAAAGGATTGAGACATGCAAACCATGTCTATTGGTATATATGCATGAAGAAACTCCATGCAGATGGATCGTTTGGACTCACTTGATTTTGAATCACTTGAGACATGCAAATCATACCACATGGGTAAGATGACTGAAAGGCCTCGTTTTCAGTAAGATGGAACAAGAGAGCAACTTGTTGGAAGTAATACATTTGATGTGTGCAGTCCAATGAGTGCTGAGGCACGCAGTGGATATCGATATGTTCTTACTTCACAGATGATTTGAGTAGATGCTGAGTGTATTTACTTGATGAAACACAAGTCTGAATTATTGAAAGGTTCAAGTAATTTCAGAGTGAAGTGGAAGATCGTCGTGACAAGAGGATAAAATGTCTGTGATATGATCATAGAGATATCTGAGTTCCGAGTTTGGCACACAATTAAGACATTGTGGAAATTGTTTCACAATTAATACCGCCTAGAACACCATAGTGTGATGGTGTGTCCGAACATCATAACTGCACCCTATTGGATATGGTGCATACCATGATGTCTCTTATCGAATTACACTATCGTTTATGGGTTAGGCATTAGAGACAACCGCATTCACTTTAAAAGGGGCACCACGCAATTCCGTTGAGACAACACCGTTTAGAGAAACCTAAGTTGTCGTTTCTTAAAAGTTTGGGGCTGCGATGCTTATGTGAAAAAGTTTCAGGCTGATAAGCTCGAACCCAAAGCGGATAAATGCATCTTCATAAAATACCCAAAACAGTTGGGTATACCTCCTATTTCAGATCTGGAAGCAAAAGTAATTGCTTCTAGAAACGAGTCCTTTCTCGAAGAAAAGTTTCTCTCGAAAGAATTGAGTGGGAGGATGGTGGAGACTTGATGAGGTTATTGAACCATAACTTCAACTAGTGTGTAGCAGGGCACAGGAAGTTGTTCCTGTGGCACCTACACCAATTGAAGTGGAAGCTTATGATAGTGATCATGAAACTTCGGATCAAGTCACTACCAAACCTCGTAGGACGACAAGGATGCAAACTACTCCAGAGTGGTGCGTAATCCTGTCTTGGAAGTCATGTTGCTAGACAACAATGAACCTACGAGCTATGGAGAAGCGATGGTGGGCCCGGATTTTGACGAATGGCTCGAGGCCATGAAATCCGAGAGAGGATCCATGTATAAAGCAAAGTATAGACTTTGGAAGAAATACTTGATGGCCGTAAGGCTGTTGGGTGCAGATGGATTTTAAAAGGAAGACAGACAATGATGGTAAGTGTCACCATTAAGAAAGCTCGGCTTGTCGTTAAGATGTTTTCCGACAAGTTCAAGGAGTTGACTACGATGAGACTTTCTCACTCGTAGCGATGCTAAGAGTCTGTTGGAATTGTATTAGCAGTTACTGCATTATTTATGAAATCTTGCAGATAGGATATCAAAACATTGTTTCCTCGACGATTTTCTTGAGGAAAGGTTGTATGTGATACAACCAGAAGATTTTTTGTCAATCCTGAAAGATGCTAACAAGTATGCAGAGCTCCAGCAATCCTTCTAAGGACTGGAGTAAGCATCTCGGAGTTGGAATGTACGCTTTGATGAGATGATCAAAGATTTTGGGTTTATACAAAGTTTATGAGAAACTTGTATTTCCAAAGAAGTGAGTGGGAGCACTATAGAATTTCTGATGAGTATATGTTGTTGACATATTGTTGATCAGAGATGATGTAAAATTTCTGGAAAGCATAAAGGGTTGTTTGAAAGGAGTTTTTCAAAGGAAGACCTGGATAAAGCTGCTTACATATTGGGCACCAAGATCTATAGAGATAGATCAAGACGCCTGATGATACTTTCAAAGAACGCACACCTTGACATGATTTTGAAAGAGTTCAAAATAGATCAGCAAAGAAGGAGTTCTTGGCTGTGTTACAAGGTGTGAGTATTGAGTAAGACTCAAGACCTGACCAGAGCAGAAGAGAGAGAAAGGACGAAGGTCGTCCCCTATGCATTAGACGTAGGCTCTACAGTATGCTATGCTGTGTACCGCACATGAAGTGTGCCTTGCCATGAGTTGGTCAAGGGGTACAATAGTGATCCGGGAATGGATCACATGACAGCGCTCGAACTTATCCTTAGTATCTAGTGGACTAAGGAATTTTCTCGATTATGGAGGTGAAAAGGAGTTCGTCGTAAAGGGTTACGTCGATGCGAACTTTGACACTAATCCGGATGACTCTGAGTAGTAAACCGGATTCGTATAGTAGAGCAGTTATTTGAAATGGCTCCAAGTAGCGCGTGGTAGCATCCACAAGATGAGATAGATATTCGTAAAGCACACACGGATCTGAAAGGTTCAGACCCGTTGACTAATAACCTCTCTCACAAGCATAACATGATCAAACCAGAACTCATTGAGTGTTAATCACATAGTGATGTGAACTAGATTGTTGACTCTAGTAAACTCTTTGGATGTTGGTCACATGGTGATGTGACCTGTGAGTGTTAATCACATGGTGATGTGAACTAGATTATTGACTCTAGTGCAAGTGGGAGACTGTTGGAAATATGTCCTAGAGGCAATAATAAATTGGTTATTATTATATTTCCTTGTTCATGATAATCGTTTATTATCCATGCTAAAATTGTATTGATAGGAAACTCAGATACATGTGTGGATACATAGACAACACCATGTCCCTAGTAAGCCTCTAGTTGACTAGCTCGTTGATCAATAGATGGTTACGGTTTCCTGACCATGGACATTGGATGTCGTTGATAACGGGATCACATCATTAGGAGAATGATGTGATGGACAAGACCCAATCCTAAGCCTAGCACAAGATCATGTAGTTCGTTTGCTAAGAGCTTTTCTAATGTCAAGTATCATTTCCTTAGACCATGAGGTTGTGCAACTCCCGGATACCGTAGGAATGCTCTAGGTGTACCAAACGTCACAACGTAACTGGGTGGCTATAAAGGTGCACTACAGGTATCTCCAAAAGTGTCTGTTGGGTTGGCACAAATCGAGACTGGGATTTGTCACTCCGTGTAAACGGAGAGGTATCTCTGGGCCCACTCGGTAGGACATCATCACAATGTGCACAATGTGACCAAGGAGTTGATCACGGGATGATGTGTTACGGAACGAGTAAAGAGACTTGCCGGTAACGAGATTTAACAAGGTATCGGGATACCGACGATCGAATCTCGGGCAAGTAACATACCGATTGACAAAGGGAATTGTATACGGGATTGATTGAATCCCCGACATCGTGGTTGATCCGATGAGATCATCGTGGAACATGTGGGAGCCAACATGGGTATCCAGATCCCGCTGTTGGTTATTGGCCGGAGAA
>NW_025240138.1:0-3681 GCF_018294505.1 Triticum aestivum
GGTCTTCAAGTTGGGGACGATCCTTGATTCTACCGAACTGTTCTTCATCTTCGGTCGTCGGTCTTGAAAACTGGTTCAACAAATCTTCCCATCTTCGATCTTGAGGATCGCCAAAGTGCATCCGAAGAGTTTACACGTCGGGTATCCGAGGAGCCCCTTTAAGTTTCCGGCCTTTATCAATGCCTTGTTATTTTCACGCCCACCTCGGGTTTGAAGTTGTCCCTGTGTGGCGGTGTCCTCTTGCATCCGAGCTCCAACGCCGGACTGCATTTGAGGTATCTTTTGCAGCCAAGCACCAACGCCGGACTGTATCCGAGCTCCAACGCCGGACTGAATCCAAACTCCAACGCTGGAGAGTATCCGAGCTCCAACGCCAGACTATATCTGAGGTGTCATAGATCACCTTGGCTCAAAGAAGTCGAAGGACTTTAGCCAAGCTTAATGCCAGAAATGCCCTCTACGGAGCCAACCACTGGCGTCCGAGCTTTATGCCGGACTGCTTCCGGGGTGTCTATTGTAGTCGAGCACCAATGCCGGACTGTATCCGAGGTAGTACACCACCTCGTCCATGGGCTGATTTTTATGAATTTAATCTCGAATCATGCAATGTAATCTCTGCTGAGATGTATAGCCAGTATACCTCAAGGTGCGTGTTGGATTAATATTCGGGATGCACCTGAAGGAAAAAATCAAACCGCTGACCCTAGTACCCCTGAGACTCAGGTCGATTCATAAAATCAGCCTGAGGATAAATTCCCAGCTCGGCAGCATATTTAGGAATAGAAACGCGGTGTGCAAAGTCCTCGAGACTCAGGTTGGGTGCGGCCGACCAACCTGAGGATAATAATCTCCTCGAAAACTATATTGCACTTTAAATTTTCTGCATTGGATTGTCAATGCAGTAGCCCCCGAGACACTGTTCGGGTGGCAACACCAGATCAGGGGATCGATGTACCCCTTTAATATTTGTAAATAATAAGCACGAAGCCCAGTAGCCCCCGAGCCTTAATGTGGGCACGGGTGGCCGAGTTAAGGATCGATATCCAAAGTAAAATCACAAATTATGTGTAATGATTCTATGTATCCAAATACTTTATCAATGCTCGGATCCGCATTGTAGAAAACTTTGTTGACCGACCATCGGCTTCCACCTCCTTGGCCAGTAGCCGAGGAGTGTTTGTCCTACTTTATAAAGCCTTTACAAGGGCAAAGATTTACGACAAACAAGGCAATCCGGCCATACGGTTTTATAAACAAAGGTACGCAGAGAGATATGTTGTATTACTGTTTAATGTAAGAAACATCTTCCAAAGAAAATAGTCCCGCTATCGGTTCCTTCCTTTGGGTTGTCATGCCAACCATGATCATGAAGCCTCACCTCCGATCAATGCAGGAGAGAAATATTGAGGATTTAGTTCGGGGAAAGTTCCCGAATTCTATGGTATTAATGAACCAAAAAATTTCACTTCCGTCGTTGCCGACCAATGTGATACTTTAAGATTGCTAGCTTTCGGCTTCACCCAGTCTGAGGTACTAACTCGGATGACCCGGCAGTAACGATCACAGAGGTGCTCCCTTTACCGCCTAGCCGAACAATCGGGAACGTAGGGGTAAGCACAGGAGCCAGGCAACCCAGCTTGGCCAAAAATCTTCAGTCAAATTGACGGCTTTATAATGATGATTGCGGAAGGCAGCCCCCGTATGTTAAATACAAATGCCTATGATATGTTTATTTTGACTCCGTTGCGACCGTTTATCAGTTGAAAGTGGCCCATCGTCGGCTTCTACCCCTTTGTAGATACTACGCAGGGTGTTTCCGCAATAACAAGACAACCCTTAGCCGACGTCTCGGTGCCCGAAGGGGTTTGTGTTAGCGGAAACGAGGCAATCAGATATGCGAGCTTTATAACTTTCACTTAGTCATAGGAGCTTAAAGTTGGGAGGCCAATTACTAGCCCCGGTTAGTGTTCGGCGACAGCCTAGGTCAAGCCGTAAACACTTCGGCCAATGTTATGAACGGCCCGTCATTTAACACAGTCATCGGATCGCTGACCAGTTTACGCTTATTGTGACATTCAATTTTCGGCTTTCTCCACTGAGGTGCTTAACCATGCGAGTTGGAAGCACAATCGCAGTGGTTCTCCTTTTGCACACCTAGCCGAACAAAGCGGAACGTAGGCGGCAAGCACAGGAGCCGGGCAACCCAACTATTGACCGAAGACGCAATTCGAAACCAATGCATATATAGCAATATCCGAGAATGTTTTTGTCGAATCTCTAAAGGTGTCCGGCGTTGCACTGCGAGACTTATGCTGGAAACACACAAATTGTTTAAAAGTGCCATAGGCTTGGAAAAACAAAAAACCTCAAGAAAAACATGACGTCCGAACTAGATCAAGTGTTCGGTGCCAATCCAAAAAATTGGTCTTAGAGAAAAAAGGTGCTTCTGTCATGCTTCAACATGTCGCGTCCTATCTCAAGACGTCAAGCGGGCCAGCCTTCGCCTTCAACCTCCCTATCCCGAAGGCGGGGTGTTTCTCGTTAGGCCAGTCTAGCGAACTAAAACTCGAGCGGTTTGAGAGAAAAAAGAAAAAAAATCAGGCTACCCGGCTAGTGACCACGCACTCGCGTCGAAAAAGGAGTGATAGAAAAAGACTTTGCAGCGACTGAGAAGAAAAATTTATTGTAAAACGGCTCATGCAAATTTAAGAGCCCCCAAGTGACTTGGTAAAAGAATTTTATGTATAATGATTGTATGTACCAAAGTACTTATATCATATCTGTGTTCATCCAAACTTTATACGCGTCTTAACCGACCGTCGGCTTCTCCCTCTTCGGTCAAGGACCGAAAAGTGTTATGTACTCCACCTGTCGAGAAAATCAACGGTGTTTCCGATAACCAGGCAATCAGGCCATAAGGCTGTAACAGACAAAGCGCGCTCAGGGAACTTATGCTATATTACTGACGAAGTGTAAGAAGCATCTTCGAAGAAAATAGTACCCCCACCGTTACCTTTCTTCGGTGCTCATTGTTACTATCAGACTTGTGCAATAGATTTTTTGTACTCATGAGTTCCGTTGTGTGCCGACCATAATTGAAAACAATAAGAGCGCTAGCTTTCGGCTTCACCCAGTCTGAGGTCCGGCTCGGATGACCCGATCGTGACAATCGCAGAGGTGCTCCCTTTACTCCGTAGCCGAACAATCGGGAACGTAGGGGTAAACGCAGTAGCGAGGCAACCCAGCTTGCGGAACACTTAAGGCAACATGGTGCATATTGTGGCGTAATACACGAACAAGGAACGAAGCCATACAAGTATAATCATATGCAAGAGGAAAAGCTTCATAAAGGAAGCCCTCAAGTAAACGGGGTATTTGAATTTGTGTGTCACAAACAAAGTTATGACAAGGAAATTTTTCACAAACAACCTGTTGCCAAAAAAGTATAATGCTTGGTCGAACCGAACAAAATTTAAAACTGAAAGTTTTTGAGCATGAAAGCGACTTAGCTAGTTAATGTGTTCGGCATTGATGACGCGGTCCGAGCTTGATGCGGGACAAGGTTGCAGCCCCCAGGCTGGTCCCGAGGTGGCCGAGCGGAGAGTTCGGCACTCCGAAAAGGTGAAGCCCCCAGTCCAGCCGTGGTGATGGAGCAGGTCGGCGGGTGACACCGGAGTCTCC
>NW_025240139.1:0-3680 GCF_018294505.1 Triticum aestivum
TGGGAATCTGGCATGAAGGGATCGGGAATCCGGACATAACTGGTCTTTAACATAGAAGAAGAGTCGCCACGTTGTTCCTCTACCACGACAACGTGGTGGGTAGCCTGGGGAGAGTTAATTTCTCTCAGATCGGTTTTAAGCCCAATCTGATCTTAGTCTGTGGCGACTCCCAGGGCCGCGATGCGATCCAAGAGCTCATTTACGGAGGAGAGCTCCATCGGATCTAGCTGCTCGGCGAATTCCGAGTTGACGTGAAGATCGCTTTTGATGACCTGAGAGGTCATTGTCGGAGCGGCGGCCGAACAGGCGGTCATAAGAAAACCGCCTAGCCGGATAGTTTGGCCAGTGGCCAAAGCTCCCTTGACGACGGCGCCGTCTTTATAGACAGGAAAAGGCATCCCTCCTGATTGCGACGGCACAGAGGAACTCTTAATGAAAGCACCAATGTCGGTGTCAAAACCAGCGGATCTCAGGTAGGGGGTCCCGAACTATGCGTCTAGGCGGATGGTAACAGGAGACAAGGGACATGATGTTTTACCCAGGTTCGGGCCCTCTTGATGGAGGTAAAACCCTATGTCCTGCTCGATTGATATTGATGATGTGGGTATTACAAGAGTAGATCTACCACGAGATCAAGGAGGCTAAACCCTAGAAGCTAGCCTATGGTATGATTGTTGTTCGTCCTACGGACTAAATCCATCCGGTTTATATAGACACCGCAGAGGGCTACGGTTACACAGAGTCGGTTACAATGGTAGGAGATCTACATATTCGTATTGCCAAGCTTGCCTTCCACGCCAAGGAAAGTCCCATCCGGACATGGGTCGAAGTCTTCAATCTTGTATCTTCATAGTGTTGGAGTCCGGCCGATGATGATAGTTCGGCTATCCAGACACCCCCTAGTCCAGGACTCCCTCAGTGATGCTTGTTGAATCCCTTGGATTCAACTTAATGTCTGTCTCAATGCTTTGTGACTTAAACATGATTGTGATATTCGGAAAATATCGTTGCCTTGTACTAATGGAATCTGACAAGTCTCTAGTCTTTGAAGGGTATAGGAAAGGTGATCTATACATGGTAGATTTCTCAGCAGGTCCACAGCTTGTCGTATGTCTTCTTGCAAAAGCTTCAGAATGTTGGCTCTGGCATCGAAGGCTGGGGCATGCTGGCATGAGGAACTTGCTCACTCTCGTCAAGAAGAAGCATGTCATAGGCATCGAAGGTGTCAAGTTCAACAAAGATCATTTGTGTGGTGACTGCAAAGCTGGGAAGATGACGAGGGCCAAGCACCCCTCGAAGACAATCATGACGACATCTCAACCCTTTGAGCTGTTGCACATGGACTTATTTGGCCCTACTCACTACTCCACCCTCACAACAACGGTGTGTCTCTATGGCTTCGTCATTGTTGATGACTACTCAAGATATACATGGGTGCACATAATTCTCTACAAGACTGAAGTACAAGATGTCTTCAGACGATTCGCCAATCGAGCAATGAACAATTATGGCATCAAGATCAAGCATATCAGAAGTGATAACGGCACTGAATTCAAGAACATCGGCCTTGATCTTTATCTGGATACAATGGGAATCACTCATGAATTTTCTGCTCCATACACACCTCAGCATAATGGCATTGTTGAGCGCAAGAACAGAACCCTCATTGAGATGGCTCGAACAATGCTCGACGAGTACAAGACACCAAGAAAGTTCTGGCCTGAAGCTATTGATACAGCTTGTCACATCATCAACCGTGTCTACATCCATAAGCTTCTGGGCAAAACATCCTATGAGCTCCTTACTGGCAAGAAGCCAAATGTCAGCTACTTCAGAGTCTTTGGTGCTAGGTGCTGGATCAAGGATCCCCATCACAAGTCAAAATTTGAACCCAAAGCTCGCGAAGGCTTCATGCTTGGCCATGGAAAGGATTCGCACTCTTACAGAGTCTTCAACCTCTTCCACTATAAAATTGTTGAAACTGTGGACGTGCGATTTGATGAAACAAATGGTTCACAATGAGAACTCCTGCCAAGCACACTAGATGAAGCTCCTTCCAGTGAATCTATCAAGCTAATGGGAACTGGTGAAATCATGCCCTCTGAAGCACAGCCTGAAGAGGAACTTATCATCTCTGCACCAAATCAACCTGAAGACAATGCTCATACCGAAGACAATCCTCCCAATGATGACAATGATCAGCAAGAGCAAAGTCTTCGTCCAGTTCATCCTCGTGTTGCAAATGAAGTACAAATTGAGAAGATAATTGATAGCATCAACGCACCTGGTCCGCTTACTTGATCAAGAGCAACACAGTTAGCAAATTTCTGTGGGCATTTTTCATTTGTATCAATATCTGAACCCAAGAAAGTTGCTGAAGCCTTTATGGAACCTGAATGGATTCAAGCTATGCAAGAAGAACTTCAACAGTTGAAGCTGAATAATGTTTGGGAACTTGTCAAGCGCCCTGACCCTCGCAAGTAGAACATTATTGGCACAAAATGGATATATCGGAACAAACAAGATGAGCATGGTCAAGTCATCAGAAGCAAAGCACGTCTTGTGGCACAAGGATATACTCAAGTTGAACGAATTGACTTCGATGAAACATTTGCTCCTGTGGCTAGGCTTGAAGCTATTCGCATACTGCTAGCCTATGCAAATCACCACAACATCCTGCTATATCAAATGGATGTGAAAAGTGCTTTCCTCAATGGAAAGATTGAAGAAGAAGTGTATGTCGCTCAACCACCTGGCTTTGAAGATCCAAAACATCCTGATATGGTGTACAAACTCAACAAAGCACTATATGGCCTCAAACAAGCTCCTCGCGCTTGGTATGATACAATCAAAGACTTCCTGAGGAGCAAGGGCTTCAAACCAGGATCCCTCGATCCCACACTCTTCACGAAGACATATGATGGCGAACTATTTGTGTACCAAATATATGTGGATGACATTATCTTCGGCAGCACCAACCAGAAGTATAGTGATGAGTTTGGATACATGATGTAAGAGCAATATCAGATGTCCATGATGGGTGAGCTGAAGTTCTTCCTTGGTCTTCAAATTCGTCAGCAAAGAAATGGCATCTTCATATCTCAAGAAAAATATCTCAAAGATTGCATGAAGAAGTTTGAAATGCAAGATTGCAAAGGTTACATGACGCCAATGCCAGCCAAACACCACCTTGGTCCCGACGACAATGGTAAAGAGTTTTATCAAAAGGTATACCGCTCCATGATTGGTTCTTTACTTTACCTATGTGCATCTAGGCCAGATATTATGCTTAGTGTTTGCATGTGTGCTCGATTCCAAGCGGCACCAAAGGAATCGCATCACTTAGCTGTGAAGCGAATTCTTAGATATTTGGCTTACACCCCAACACTCGGATTATGGTATCCCAAGGACTCAAAGTTTGATCTGGTTGGATTCTCGGATGCTGATTATGTTGATGACAAGGTGGATCGCAAGTCAACATCAGGAACATGTCACTTTCTGGGACGATCACTTGTGTGTTGGTCTTCAAACAAGCAGAATTGTGTATCACTCTCAACTGCTGAATCTGAATACATTGCTGCTGGATCTTGTTCTGCTCAGCTTCTATGGATGAAGCAAACTCTCAAGGACTATGGCATCAACCTGAAACAAGTACCTCTCTTCTGCGACAATGAAAGCGC
>NW_025240140.1:0-3680 GCF_018294505.1 Triticum aestivum
CTCCTTTATATACGGGGGTAGGGGGCACCCTAGACACACAAGTTGATCATTGAGATCGTTCCTTAGCCGTGTGCGGTGCCCCCCTCCACGATATTACACCTCGGTCATATTGTAGCGGTGCTTAGGCGAAGCCCTGCGATAGGAGAACATCAAGATCGTCACCACGCCGTCGTGCTGACGGAAATCCCCCCTGCGCCTCTGCTGGATCGGAGATCAGGGGAGCGTCATCGAGCTGTACGTGTGTCAAGAACTCGGAGGTGCCGGAGTAACGGTGCTTGGATCGGTTGAACCGGGAGGACGTACGACTACTTCCTCTACGTTGTGTCAACGCTTCTGCTTCGGTCTACGAGGGTACGTAGACAACACTCTCCCCTCTCGTTGCTATGCATCACCATGATCTTGCGTGTGCGTAGGAAATTTTTTGAAATTACTACGTTCCCCAACAGTGGCATCCGAGCCTAGGTTTTTATGGTTTGATGTTATATGCACGAGTAGAACACAAGTGAGTTGTGGACGATATAAGTCATACTGCCTACCGGCATGTCATACTTTGGTTCGGCGGTATTGTTGGATGAAGCGGCCCGGACCGACATTACGCGTACGCTTACGCGAGACTGGTTCTACCGACGTGCTTTGCACACAGGTGGCTGGCGGGTGTCAGTTTCTCCAACTTTAGTTGAACCGAGTGTGGCTACGCCCGGTCCTTGCGAAGGTTAAAACGGAGTCTATTTGACAAACTATCGTTGTGGTTTTGATGCGTAGGTGAGATTGGTTCTTGCTTAAGCCCGTAGCAGCCACGTAAAACTTGTAACAACAAAGTAGAGGACGTCTAACTTGTTTTTGCAGGGCATGTTGTGATGTGATATGGTCAAAACGTGATGAGATATAAGTTGTTGTATGAGATGATCATGTTTTGTTGAAGTTATCGGCGACTGGCAGAAGCTCTATGGTTGTCTCTTTGTTGCATAAGATGCAAGTGCCAAATAATTGCTTTACTTTATCGCTATGCGATAGCAATAGTTGCAAGAGCAATAGTTGGTGAGACGACCATGTGATGACACATTGATATAGATCAAGATGATGAAGATCATGGTGTCGTGCCAGTGACGATAGAGATCATGACAGTACTTTGGAGATGGAGATCAAAGGCGCAAGATGATCATGGCCATATCATGTCACATATTTTGATTACATATGATGTTTATCTGTTATACATCTTATTATGTTTTGTTTGACGGTAGCATTTTAAGATGATCTCTCACTAATTATCAAGAAGTGTTCTCCCTGAGTATGCACCGTTGCGAAAGTTCTTCGTGCTGAGACACCACGTGATGATCGGGTGTGATAGGCTCTACGTTCAAATACAACGGGTGCAAAACAGTTGCACACGCGGAATACTCAGGTTATACTTGACGAGCCTAGCATATACAGATATGGCCTCGGAACATGGAGACCGAAAGGTCGAGCGTGAATCATATAGTAGATATGATCAACATAGCGATGTTCACCATTGAAACTACTCCATCTCATGTGATGATCGGACATGGTTTAGTTGATTTGGATCACGTGATCACTTAGAGGATTAGAGGGATGTCTATCTAAGTGGGAGTTCTTAAGTAATATGATTAATTGAACTTTAATTTATCATGAACTTAGTCCTAGTAGTATTTTGCAAATTATGTTGTAGATCAATAGCTCGCGTTGTTGCTTTCATATGTTTATTTTGATATGTTCCTAGAGAAAACTGTGTTGAAAGATGTTAGTAGCAATGATGCGGATTAGATCCGTGACATGAGGTTTATCCTCATTGCTGCACAGAAGAATTATGTCCCTGATGCACCGCTAGGTGACAGACCTATTGCAGGAGCAGATGCAGACGTTATGAACGTTTAGCTAGCTCAATATGATGACTACTTGATAGTTCAGTGCACCATACTTAACGGCTTAGAATCGGGACTTCAAAGACGTTTTTGAACGTCATGGACCATATAAGATGTTCCAGGAGTTGAAGTTAATATTTCAAGCAAATACCCGAGTTGAGAGATATGAAGTCTTCAACAAGTTCTATAGCTAAAAGATGGAGGAGAATCGCTCAACTAGTGAGCATGTGCTCAGATTGTCTGGGTACTTCAATCGCTTGAATCAAGTGGGAGTTAATCTTCCAGATAAGATAGTGATTGACAGAATTCTCTAGTCACCATCACTAAGTTACTAGAACTTTGTGATGAACTATAATATGCAAGGGATGACGAAAGTTATTCATGAGCTCTTCGCGATGTTGAGATCGGCGAAGGTAGAAATCAAGAAAAGAGCATCAAGTGTTGATGGTTAACAAGATCACTAGTTTCAAGAAAAAGGCAAAGGGAAAAGAAGGGGAACTTCAAGAAGAACGGCAAGCAAGTTGCTTCTCAAGTGAAGAAACCCAAGTCTGGTCCTAAGCCTGAGACTAAGTGCTTCTACTGCAAAGAGACTGGTCACTGGAAGAGGTACTACCCCAAGTGATTGGCGGATAAGAAGGATGGCAAAGTGAACATAAGTATATTTGATATACATGTTATTGATGTGTACGTTACTAGTGTTTATAGCAACCCCTCAGTATTTGATACTAGTTCAGTTGCTAAGATTAGTAACTCGAAACGGGAGTTGCAGAATAAACAGAGACTAGTTAAGGGTGAAGTGACGATGTGTGTTGGAAATAGTTCCAAGATTGATATGATCATCATCGCACACTCCCTATACTTTCGGGATTAGTGTTAAACCTAAATAAGTGTTATTTGGTGTTTGCGTTGAGCATGAATATGATTTGATCATGTTTATTGCAATACGGTTATTCATGTAAGTTAGAGAATAATTGTTGTTTTGTTTTCATGAATAAAACCTTCTATGGTCATACACCCAATGAAAATGGTTTGTTGGATCTCGATCGTGTGATACACACATTCATAATATTGAGGCCAAAAGATGCAAAGTTAATAATGATAGTGCAACTTATTTGTGGCACTGCCGTTTGGGTCATATCGGTGTAAAGCGCATGAAGAACCTCCATAAAGATGGATTTTCGGAATCACTTGGTTATGAATCATTTGATGCCTGCGAACCGTGCCTTTTGGGCAAGATGACTAAAACTCCGTTCTTCGGAACAATGGAACGAGCTACTAACTTATTGGAAATAATACATACAGATGTATGCAGACCAATGAGTATGAAGGCTCGTGGCAAGTATCGTTATTTTCTGACCTTCACAAGATGATTTGAGCAGATATGGGTATATCTACTTGATGAAACATAAGTCTGAAATAGTTGAAAGGTTCAAAGAATTTCAGAGTGAAGTGGAAAATCATCGTAACAAGAAAATAAAGTTTCTGCGATCTGATCGTGGAGATGAATATTTGAGTTACGAGTTTGGTCTTCAATTAAAACAATGTGGAATAGTTTCACAAACTCACGCCACCTGGAACACCACAATGTAATGGTGTGTCCGAACGTCGTAACCGCACTTTATTGGATATAGTGCAATCTATGATGTTTCTTACCGATTTACCAATATCGTTTTGGGATCATGCATTAGAGACAGCTGCATTCACGTTAAAAGGGCACCATCTAAATCCGTTGAGACGACACCATATGAACTGTGGTTTAGCAAGAAACCCAAGTTGTCGTTTCTTAAAGTTTGGGGCTGC
>NW_025240141.1:0-3680 GCF_018294505.1 Triticum aestivum
TCTTCGCTCAGAGTGAGGAATTTCGCGTCAAATTTGTGCTGAAATTCCATTAACTGTCTGCCTATCTTCTTTTCTTGTTCAGAACAACTTGCATTCAGGGATGCAACTATCATTTCCACATGTGCACACGAAATAACACCCCGTTCAGAACAAAGGAAAATGAATGAGTTTTGATGCCAACTTTTACTGATCTTGGAAAAACAAAATTTTCTTTGTTGGGCTTACTTGTTGGCTACTCATATTTTGACCTTGTGATTGTGCTTGAGATGAATCACGTTCATCCACACGTATAATTTTTTGCTTCCTGGATCCTTTCTATTGTTGGCCTCTGGTTGTCAAGCACAAATTTCCATCACAACCTTTGAATCAGGTACAATGAATTAGTAGTAGCAAATAAATAACCGGATATATACATGGGTCAAATCTACAAACACACCAGTCCTTTATGAAGACCTCCTGAGGTGTAAGCTTCTATCTTATTGCGCACGTGCATTCGTCCCATAGTGCGATCAATGGTGGGGGTATAGCAGGATACATCAATTTCCCGGCACGCACGTGCTCCCAGTACCAAATCTTCACAATAAATTACTTCGTCAATATAGAGAGATATAGAAAAGAAAAAAATTGTATAATGTTAACTAGTGATGTTGCACTAACCTGAAGCAGACGTAGATTTTCCTATAGAGATGCCTGATCAAGAAAGCTAAATTTGTGTATGCACGTGAACAAGTGTTTCATTCTGAAACTTCCCCAGTTCAATGTATGAATGCTTTTAATATCCGCAACAAGATTAAGATATTTCGTGTCGACATAACATTGTGTTGTTGGTGCTAAAACTGTACCAATAGCGAAAAGAATGAACCACGCCTGAAATCATTGTCCGGAGTTTTGGAACTTAAGATCGTTGTCTCAAAGTCAGCCAGATTAAATGTGCCCTTGTGTTGAAATGTGTTAAAAAATTGGATCCGGTGTGCCTCGTAGCTTTTCATCAATATCCTGCCCTTCTATCGCAAGGCCAAATATATGGTGCATCTCTTTTGCAGTGATAGGAATGGGTGTTTTACCTATCGTAATGGATGATGTCTCACTATCGAAGCTCTTTGCTAGTGTTATCAACATAATGCACCAGAGTTTAAATTCATGCATCTTGTTTAGACCCCCAAGACTGGTTTCGCTTATGATTTTCTCTATGTGGTTTGTTGACAACGATTTCATGACTTTGGCGAGCCTTGATGGTGAGCACACAAACTTCATATGGGTGTGCTTCACAAAGAGTTCCTGCAAAAGTGATAGTAGATTTTATCAAGTATGAAATAAGTGTGTGCACGTACAGTTTTCAAACAAAATGTCAACTACGTACCTCATCGGTAATTTTGGCGATGTGTTTCTCTCCATTAACAGGACTTTTAACAGTAGTTTCCATTTTACTGGCACCTATGGAACAGAAGCAAAACCGGTTCAATTTATTTGACCTTCACATTGAGAAATGTATAACAAAAATAAAATCTTATACGTAGGTACGGATGAGTTTATTAAATAATGTGAACTACATGCAACTATAAGCACGCTGCAGATTTTGGTCATGCCTAACATTGGGACAGTTCAACTAGGATTTTGGTATTGCATAAACATACGACGTGTTATTTCATGGAAGAGATACCCTTGTTGTGGTATTACCTCTTCGGACGTTCATGTAGTGTCCCAAGATTGATTAAAAGATAATTATTAATAAGAGCTACGATGAGGTAATCTTGACGACTGGAATAACTTGTGGAAAACCTATTAGGGTTTTACTAGTAGACGTGCATCTCAAAAAGATTAAAAAGAGCTATGATCATGTAACCTTCTGTCGGCGATGGTGGCGGCCCAATGCTCCACGTAGATAGTGCGGCCCACAGTAGATGTGGCAGTGTGCCACTCGATGGCAGCAACAGGAGCAGTGGCGCGTTGACGTGAGTAGGAGCCGGCGACAACACCACTATTGCGCCTCCGACCCCTCAGGTGACGGTGGGCGGTGGGCGGCGGCTACAATCTGATCTTGCAGCAGTAATGGGAGGAGGTACGGGACCTGGATGCCGCGGGTGGTTATGTGGGAGGAAATGTAATCGTGGGATTTCGGGAGATCTGTGCGGCGTGAGTTAGGTTGAAACATTAGCATCTAATGTTCCCTAGAAAAAACAAATGTGTCATCGAGAAGGAATGCATTTCTTAAGTGGTAAAATATGTTGCTTGTTCTGAAAATAACCGACAATTGGCCGTACGTGACAAAACTTGCAACTTTGCTGAAAATGGTTGAAACTTGAATGTACCCCAAAAATTACCATGGGTTGCAACCCTCCAAAGTTGGATTGATTTTACTTAGATCAGCAAACCAGCATGTGATTACGGAGGGTGCCAGTCAAGGCCGCAAGGGCGTTTCTGGGGCACCCCCATGTTTAGTAGATCATCTGCAATACAAAATGATGTCTACTATTTCCCATGGAATCCCATGGCCAAAACAAGCCGTCATGCAAAATGCTTGTCAGTTTAGACTAAGGTTTCCATTTTCTTTATTTTTTTACAAAAAATGCTCAAAAATTGGCCGCACGTGAAAAAACTTGAGAACTTAGATGAAAATGGTTCAAACTTGGCATGTACCCCTAACATGGCCATGGATTGTAACCCTACAAACTTGGCGGTCATTTAATATAGGTCAATAAACCAACATGTGCTTTAGGAGGGTCCAAGGATAGCCCGGAAGGGCCCGTCTCGGGCCACCTCCTTCATTACACCATGTACATAGGATTCCAAGTTATGATGCCATCTCATGACCAAATAAAGCATGGATGCACAGTGCTTTCAAGGTTACACATGATTTTCATGATTTTTTTCATTTCCTCCCAGACGGTCTACCCCCTTAGACAACCATCAAAAGGGGTAGCACATGATGCCTTCAAGGTTCTTTGCCTTAGGGTGGATCTAATTGACACCATACCAAGTGCGAACATTGGTTCAAATTGGATTCCATCCATGGAGTCGATGCGGTACACACACTGCCTGCGTAGAGAACCTTCATGCTACATCGTCCAATGTACAAACTAAGTAGATCATGCTTCATGTGTAATGAACCCAACTTATGACATTACAGGCTTCCAGGACAACATTAAAACGAGTTTCAGCAAAATTTGCATGCTTTTTGGCAATTGCGGCCACTTTTTGGGCACTTATGAAAGAAAAATGGAAGAAAATGGAAAATCTAGTACAAACTTACAACCACTATGCATGCATGCTTCATTTGATCATGGGAGGCCATGAAATAAATTGGACAAAAATTGAATATGGTGTGAACATGGAGGTCCCCCGACACAAGACCTCCTGAGCGAGCCTAGCACCGTCTGAGAGCAGATGCTACTATCCTGACCTGTATGAAATCAACCCAACTTTTTGGGGTGACTATTGAAGGCCATGTTAGGCCTCCATTCCATGTTTGATCCATTTTTTCTTTTTGTTAAGTTTGCAAGTTTTGTCACAATCGTCCAGTTTTCAAGTATTTTCGGCCGAAAAAATTACCGTACATGCTAATTTTGTGTAAACTGAATAGCATTTTTGCATGCTTGCTTGATTTTGTCATGAAATGCACTTTAAAATCTTGGGGGAATTTCACATATTTCATGTTGTACTTGCTTCACAAAGTGGACAGT
>NW_025240142.1:0-3680 GCF_018294505.1 Triticum aestivum
AAACGTAGTATGCACACACTTCAGTCCCCGGCGCCTGCTTCAGGGCCTTTACAACAATAGAATTTAATCAGATAATAATTAATCAAGCATGTTAATTAATTAATGGTATTGAAACAAGAATTAAAGAGATGGTAGCTAGCTAGCTAGTACTACTTAATTACTTACCTTGGGTCGATACCAACATAGCTTTTGTTGCCATTTTCCTGGAGTCACCTTGATGTACTTTGCCCAAGCCCTACCCGCCAGCAAAGAAAATTAATAAAGGAGTTATTAAAAATAGTTCATATCAGGAAATGACGAACTAAATAGGCCGAGATATAGTTAATAATGATTGAAATAACCTGTCGACTATGACCTTCACGATGCTGTAGTCACTATTTTTTTAAGTAGTGAGTCCAGTACTTCAACTTTTCCTTCGTCAACTTTAATGTGTAACAAGATCCAGTGGAAGCTGCATGCGCATATGTTTGCATGTATAAATTAAGCGGGCATGTGCATAACACTAATCAACTATAACCCTAAACCCTATACACTTATTAACATCTAGCTAGTAAGCAAAAACAAAATTTGTAGTACAAGACAGTGTGACTCACTCGAAGTTGTAAGGAAGTAGTATATCTTCATTGCTATTGAGGTGCTTCAAGAACTCTACCATGTTTTTCTCTACATCTTGTCTACACCATTCCAGTTTCCATGTGTATTCATTAACGGTATTTGGGTCAATGAACCCAATGCCATAGCGTCCAGCTTTTTTCATTTCATACATCTTCATCCTGCATAATACCACAGAAAAGAATATATAGTGAGGATATATAATTATAGGTAATTAATGATCCATCAATGAGCACTAGAGCTAGCTTGAGACTTAAATTACAGAAAGAAATCACTTACAGACTATAGCAACTGACGATAGATTTGTCGAGTGCATCTTGATTGAATAACTGAAATAGTTCTGAATACTCAACGGACAGAGCTTTCTTATTGAAGTAATGATCTTCCTCGACTTGCACCATGAGGGACTCTCGATTGGAAATCTTGGTAATTTTCATGTACCAATCATGCAATTCATACATTCTCGTTGGGAGGTTCTTAACCTCCTCGGGCTCGACCAAAGGTTCGCCGCGGACATATTTCCATTTTATTTCCTCCTCTCTAAGCGAAGACATGGGCTCGATATCGAGGAGTTGTCCAACAGTGATCTTGAGCATTTTAGCCTGCATTATATGCTCCTCGGTTATTACCACATCGCCCAGCTCGGGAACGTAAACGGTTTGCCCACAATAATATTGGGCGCGCGTACTCTCATGTGTTGTTGGCACAACAAGCGGGGGGGTCGATTGCGCCGCCTGTTCTCCCAGCTGGGGAACGGTTTTCCCGCATTTTTTGACAGCTGCTTGTTGGCTCGAGCTCGAGCTCGCTTCTTTCTGTAGTCGTGCTCGAGGTGCCTTCCTGATTTGGCGCTCATAGTCTGAGTCAACAGGCTTGGGAGCTGGTGGTCTAGCCATACGAATGAAGTGGTCAATCTTTTCCTCACGCACTTTCTCCCTCGGCGGTGTTGCCGGTTTCGGTCGAAAATGAGCATCCACTTCGGCCTGCACTATTGCATCGTTTTGCTCCTCGGTCATGTCGTAAGGCCTCTCAGGAAGAGAAGCGAGGCTGCTTGGACCATATTTATATCGCTTGTCTCCGCCTGTACTTTCTGTACTACCTCAACTCGTACCGCTACGCACCATAGCTGTGGCATGTCTCTTCTGCGATTGCTTAGGCGGCGGAGATGGCTGACGTGGCTTAGTTGGAGCAGGAGGAGTGGCCTGACGCTGTGCCGGACTTGAAGCAGGAGGTGTGGCCTAACACGGTGTCGGACTTGAAGCAGGAGGTGTGGCCTAACGCTGTGCCGGACTTGAAGCAGGAGGTGTGGCCTGACACGGTGTCAAACTTGAAATAGGAGGAGTGGCCTGACGCTGTGCCGGATTTGAAGCAGGAGTCTGCTCACGCGTTCGTGGACTTGGAGGAGCGGGAGCCTACCGACACGGTGGCGGACTTCGAGGAGGAGTCGGCAGACGCGGTGTTGGTGGACTTCGAAAGATGATGCAATCCTTTTTCCATAGGATGATACGATGTATGGCCAATCCCAGTGTTTGCTCGTCGTCACCTCCAGGAATGTAAAACTCTAGCCCCGAATATGGGCCCACCACCTCATCAACCAAGACACGAGCATAGCCTGCTGGAATCGGGGCGCAATGGAAGGTTGCTTTGGGGGTAATTGTAAAAGCAACGGCGTCCGCCACCTTCATGGATATGTTCTTCATTTTGAAGTGTAGCTCACAGTTAGTGTTCTCTATGAAGTCATCCACAGGGTATGTATCCAGCAGTGCGTCGCCCGGGGCGGAACCAACGCTGCTTCTCGGCATGGATGGGACGGTGCTATCCAATGCTGGATGATCATCCGCTTGCTGCTGCCGCTGCTGAGACCCCTTTCCTGGCTAAGTGAGTCGATTTGCTGCTGCTGCTACTGGAATTTGAGTGCCAAGTCCGCGTGCCTTGCTTCTAGGCCTTGAAGGCGTTCCACGTCCTGCTTCCTCTGCTCCTCCTCCAGCTTCCTCTTCTTCTCCTCCTCCATCTTCTTTCTTGCACGGGTCTTGTAGTCGTCGTTCCATTCCGAAAAGCCCTCATACCAGGGAATAACGCCCTTGCCTCGTGTTCTTCCCGGGTGTTCAGGATTTCCCAGGGCGCGCGTAAGCTCGTCGTTCTCTCTGTTGGGCATGAACACCCCCTTTCGAGCATCTTCTATTGCGTCAAGTAACTTTTGTTCTGCTCCTTTTAGACTTGCCTTCTTTGAAACCAGGCCTGTCTTCGGGTCCAACGCCCCCACCCCCCCATAAGCATAGAACCAAGTTCTGCACCTGGGGGGCCAGCTCCTAGTAACCGGAGTGACCCCTGCATCCTCCATCTCTTGCTCAGACTTATCCCACTTAGCCATTGCCACCGCGTAGCCACCTGGACCCAGCCTATGGACCTGCGTCTTTTTTGCGGCATTGCCCTTGTTTTTTCTCGACCGTTCCTTAGATAATTCTGATTCCTTGAATTTCATGAAAGAGGGCCAGTGTTCTCTTTGCTTCTCCAGTGTTCCCTTCAATTCTGGAGTCTTCCTTTCTGCAGCGAGGTAGTTGGCCCATACAGTTTTCTTGTGGGTGTTGAATGCAATTGCCATCTTCTTAAGAGCAGCGTCCTTGACTTTCTGCACATCTGCATCAGTGAAATAATCTGGTAGGGTGAAATGTTCCATCAGAGATTCCCAAAGCTTTTGTTTTGCTCTGTCGTTGACCCAAGTAACATCTGGGCGTTTAGTTTTTGGCTCTTTCCATTCTTGAATGGAGATCGGGAGTTGGTCCTTCACAAGAACTCCGCACTGACGAACGAACTTGTTCGCAATGTTCTTAGGCGTGACGGGTTCGCCACTAGCTTTGATGGAATCGATGTTGTACTTTACACCCTCCTTCAACTTTTTGCTCGGGCCGCGCTTTGTCCTGCTGTCTGTAGAAGAAGATTTGCTCGATCCGGAGGGCTGAAAGAAGAAAGATCGATTCGTTAATATATCTTCAAATAAAAAAACATGTGGTGATCACTAGATGCCTGCTTATATAAATATACCTCGCCGGTAGTCTTTGTTATTTCAAGAT
>NW_025240143.1:0-3680 GCF_018294505.1 Triticum aestivum
AAACGTAGTATGCACACACTTCAGTCCCCGGCGCCTGCTTCAGGGCCTTTACAACAATAGAATTTAATCAGATAATAATTAATCAAGCATGTTAATTAATTAATGGTATTGAAACAAGAATTAAAGAGATGGTAGCTAGCTAGCTAGTACTACTTAATTACTTACCTTGGGTCGATACCAACATAGCTTTTGTTGCCATTTTCCTGGAGTCACCTTGATGTACTTTGCCCAAGCCCTACCCGCCAGCAAAGAAAATTAATAAAGGAGTTATTAAAAATAGTTCATATCAGGAAATGACGAACTAAATAGGCCGAGATATAGTTAATAATGATTGAAATAACCTGTCGACTATGACCTTCACGATGCTGTAGTCACTATTTTTTTAAGTAGTGAGTCCAGTACTTCAACTTTTCCTTCGTCAACTTTAATGTGTAACAAGATCCAGTGGAAGCTGCATGCGCATATGTTTGCATGTATAAATTAAGCGGGCATGTGCATAACACTAATCAACTATAACCCTAAACCCTATACACTTATTAACATCTAGCTAGTAAGCAAAAACAAAATTTGTAGTACAAGACAGTGTGACTCACTCGAAGTTGTAAGGAAGTAGTATATCTTCATTGCTATTGAGGTGCTTCAAGAACTCTACCATGTTTTTCTCTACATCTTGTCTACACCATTCCAGTTTCCATGTGTATTCATTAACGGTATTTGGGTCAATGAACCCAATGCCATAGCGTCCAGCTTTTTTCATTTCATACATCTTCATCCTGCATAATACCACAGAAAAGAATATATAGTGAGGATATATAATTATAGGTAATTAATGATCCATCAATGAGCACTAGAGCTAGCTTGAGACTTAAATTACAGAAAGAAATCACTTACAGACTATAGCAACTGACGATAGATTTGTCGAGTGCATCTTGATTGAATAACTGAAATAGTTCTGAATACTCAACGGACAGAGCTTTCTTATTGAAGTAATGATCTTCCTCGACTTGCACCATGAGGGACTCTCGATTGGAAATCTTGGTAATTTTCATGTACCAATCATGCAATTCATACATTCTCGTTGGGAGGTTCTTAACCTCCTCGGGCTCGACCAAAGGTTCGCCGCGGACATATTTCCATTTTATTTCCTCCTCTCTAAGCGAAGACATGGGCTCGATATCGAGGAGTTGTCCAACAGTGATCTTGAGCATTTTAGCCTGCATTATATGCTCCTCGGTTATTACCACATCGCCCAGCTCGGGAACGTAAACGGTTTGCCCACAATAATATTGGGCGCGCGTACTCTCATGTGTTGTTGGCACAACAAGCGGGGGGGTCGATTGCGCCGCCTGTTCTCCCAGCTGGGGAACGGTTTTCCCGCATTTTTTGACAGCTGCTTGTTGGCTCGAGCTCGAGCTCGCTTCTTTCTGTAGTCGTGCTCGAGGTGCCTTCCTGATTTGGCGCTCATAGTCTGAGTCAACAGGCTTGGGAGCTGGTGGTCTAGCCATACGAATGAAGTGGTCAATCTTTTCCTCACGCACTTTCTCCCTCGGCGGTGTTGCCGGTTTCGGTCGAAAATGAGCATCCACTTCGGCCTGCACTATTGCATCGTTTTGCTCCTCGGTCATGTCGTAAGGCCTCTCAGGAAGAGAAGCGAGGCTGCTTGGACCATATTTATATCGCTTGTCTCCGCCTGTACTTTCTGTACTACCTCAACTCGTACCGCTACGCACCATAACTGTGGCATGTCTCTTCTGCGATTGCTTAGGCGGCGGAGATGGCTGACGTGGCTTAGTTGGAGCAGGAGGAGTGGCCTGACGCTGTGCCGGACTTGAAGCAGGAGGTGTGGCCTAACACGGTGTCGGACTTGAAGCAGGAGGTGTGGCCTAACGTTGTGCCGGACTTGAAGCAGGAGGTGTGGCCTGACACGGTGTCAAACTTGAAATAGGAGGAGTGGCCTGACGCTGTGCCGGATTTGAAGCAGGAGTCTGCTCACGCGTTCGTGGACTTGGAGGAGCGGGAGCCTACCGACACGGTGGCGGACTTCGAGGAGGAGTCGGCAGACGCGGTGTTGGTGGACTTCGAAAGATGATGCAATCCTTTTTCCATAGGATGATACGATGTATGGCCAATCCCAGTGTTTGCTCGTCGTCACCTCCAGGAATGTAAAACTCTAGCCCCGAATATGGGCCCACCACCTCATCAACCAAGACACGAGCATAGCCTGCTGGAATCGGGGCGCAATGGAAGGTTGCTTTGGGGGTAATTGTAAAAGCAACGGCGTCCGCCACCTTCATGGATATGTTCTTCATTTTGAAGTGTAGCTCACAGTTAGTGTTCTCTATGAAGTCATCCACAGGGTATGTATCCAGCAGTGCGTCGCCCGGGGCGGAACCAACGCTGCTTCTCGGCATGGATGGGACGGTGCTATCCAATGCTGGATGATCATCCGCTTGCTGCTGCCGCTGCTGAGACCCCTTTCCTGGCTAAGTGAGTCGATTTGCTGCTGCTGCTACTGGAATTTGAGTGCCAAGTCCGCGTGCCTTGCTTCTAGGCCTTGAAGGCGTTCCACGTCCTGCTTCCTCTGCTCCTCCTCCAGCTTCCTCTTCTTCTCCTCCTCCATCTTCTTTCTTGCACGGGTCTTGTAGTCGTCGTTCCATTCCGAAAAGCCCTCATACCAGGGAATAACGCCCTTGCCTCGTGTTCTTCCCGGGTGTTCAGGATTTCCCAGGGCGCGCGTAAGCTCGTCGTTCTCTCTGTTGGGCATGAACACCCCCTTTCGAGCATCTTCTATTGCGTCAAGTAACTTTTGTTCTGCTCCTTTTAGACTTGCCTTCTTTGAAACCAGGCCTGTCTTCGGGTCCAACGCCCCCACCCCCCCATAAGCATAGAACCAAGTTCTGCACCTGGGGGGCCAGCTCCTAGTAACCGGAGTGACCCCTGCATCCTCCATCTCTTGCTCAGACTTATCCCACTTAGCCATTGCCACCGCGTAGCCACCTGGACCCAGCCTATGGACCTGCGTCTTTTTTGCGGCATTGCCCTTGTTTTTTCTCGACCGTTCCTTAGATAATTCTGATTCCTTGAATTTCATGAAAGAGGGCCAGTGTTCTCTTTGCTTCTCCAGTGTTCCCTTCAATTCTGGAGTCTTCCTTTCTGCAGCGAGGTAGTTGGCCCATACAGTTTTCTTGTGGGTGTTGAATGCAATTGCCATCTTCTTAAGAGCAGCGTCCTTGACTTTCTGCACATCTGCATCAGTGAAATAATCTGGTAGGGTGAAATGTTCCATCAGAGATTCCCAAAGCTTTTGTTTTGCTCTGTCGTTGACCCAAGTAACATCTGGGCGTTTAGTTTTTGGCTCTTTCCATTCTTGAATGGAGATCGGGAGTTGGTCCTTCACAAGAACTCCGCACTGACGAACGAACTTGTTCGCAATGTTCTTAGGCGTGACGGGTTCGCCACTAGCTTTGATGGAATCGATGTTGTACTTTACACCCTCCTTCAACTTTTTGCTCGGGCCGCGCTTTGTCCTGCTGTCTGTAGAAGAAGATTTGCTCGATCCGGAGGGCTGAAAGAAGAAAGATCGATTCGTTAATATATCTTCAAATAAAAAAACATGTGGTGATCACTAGATGCCTGCTTATATAAATATACCTCGCCGGTAGTCTTTGTTATTTCAAGAT
>NW_025240144.1:0-731 GCF_018294505.1 Triticum aestivum
TGGTTGGGTTAAGGATGGTGTCGACGATGCGGATCTGCGGCCGTGGACGGGGCGTCAAAAGCTGCTTCGGTGGTTGGGTTAAGGGTGGTGTCGATGATTCGGATCTGCGGCCATGGACGGGGCGTCAGAAGCTGCTCCGGTAGGTTGGATGAGGGTGCGAGGAAGCGGATCTGAGGCCGTGGACTTGTGAGTTGGCAAAGCGGCCCCGGTAGGGTTGAGAATGGTATAGGCAAAGCTACTCCGGTAGGGTTGACGATGGTGTCGGCGAAGCGGCTCCGGTAGGGTTGAGGAAGGTGCCGGCGAAGCGGCTCTGGTAGGGTTGAGGAAGGTGTCGGCGAAGAGGATCAGAGGCTGTCGACGGGGGCGTCGGTGGGGCGGCTCCGGGGGGTGTGGACGAAGCGTCTCCGGTGGGGAGTACGAATGAGCCGCTGGAGATGCGCGGCGGTTGACGAGAGTACCGGCGAATCAGATCCGGCGCCGTGGACAAGGCCGGCACTGAATGGGCTGTGGTACAGTGGTGGATGAGCAGTCTACTTGTTTCTAGGGGAGGTGGGAGGGGTAGATGCGGCCGCAGAAGTAGATCCGGCAAGGTGGACGCCGCTGGCAGTGAATGGGCTATGGTACGCCGGTGGATGAGCAGTCTAGGGTTTCGAGAGGGGAGGGGAGAAAGGGCGATGAAGTACGGACGGCGTGATGTAAGATGCTCTGGTGCTATGGAGTTAGTCGTTTTT
>NW_025240144.1:2869-3680 GCF_018294505.1 Triticum aestivum
GATCATAATCTGTCAATTGGTTTCTCTCTCAAACATTGTGTCTCGGTGCCTCGCAAGGTAACCCCCTCGATATGAAGACTTCTCGCGCGCGCACAGCTGTAGTGACGATGATTCTGAACCCAGTGTGCCTTGTTTTTACCAGCCTCATGTGATAGTTTTCACCCTGTTTTCTGTTAATTAACAAGGCAACATTTTCTTTGTTACTACTAGTGAATCTGAAATCATTCGGGGCAGACATAAAATATATCACTTCAACCCAATTATCGCAGCAACTATTTTAAAAGAAATTAGCTAGCTACTCGTGTGTTGCACGGAACATCAAGATGCATTTGTATGAGTAGTTTATCTTGTGAGAGAAAAGGTTGAACGAGGGAAGGCCTTACTTGCGAACGTGGAGAGACGTGTGGGTATATTTTTGCAAAATTGCCATAGTTTCTTTCCTATCCGTTAGATATAAATCCGACGGCCTATATTGCAGGATGGCACGCACACCATCATCACCAACTCTGTTTTCTACTCCCTCCATCCGAAAATACTTGTCATCAAAATGGATAAAAAGAGATGTATCTAAAACTAAAATACGTCTAGATACATTTCCTTTTATCCATTTTGATGACAAGTATTTCCGGACGGAGGGAGTATTTGTCTTTTTAGAGATTTCAACAAGTGACTATGACCGGACCTTACCAACATACTCAAAAAAGTAGTCCATAATTTTGATGTTACCCTCTTTTCTTGGCGGTGCAGTGCCATCTGGATACCTCATAAATAAATCAAGGACAAATCTGACCCCTTCTTGAAAAGACATACG
>NW_025240145.1:0-925 GCF_018294505.1 Triticum aestivum
CAAGTTCCAACATTTTCAGAGTTCATTTTGTAGTGATTTTCAATTTCACCGTCATGTAGCTCTCTAAACAAATCGGTAAATGACTGAAAAACAGCAAATGATGTCAGAACGTGTTGGAAATTGTTGACATCGCTTTGAATGATGCATACTGGATGCAAAAATAGGCTGGAGTTCAAATAAGTTCAAAAAACATTGAAGTGCCCGTGTAACGGATGAGTTCTCATCCGAAACCCTGATACTCCGAAAGAGATTGTCCAGTTTGTACACGAGGTGCGTCCAGTTTTCGCCATGACCTTCTCTACTCTTTTGCACATGCTATGCGGGCCAAATGATGATACTATGCCAAGTTCCAACATTTTCAGAGTTCATTCTGTAGTCATTTTCAATTTCACCGTCATTTAGCTCTCTAAACAAATTGGTAAATGACCGAAAAACAACAAATGATGTCAGAACGTGTTGGAAATTGATGACGTCGCTTTGAATGATGCATACTGAATGCAAAAATAGACTGGAGTTCAAATAAGTTTAAAAAACTTTGAAGTGCCTATGTAACAGATGAGTTCTCGTCCGAAACCATGATACTCCGAAAGAGATTGTCCAGTTTGTACACGAGGTGCGTCCAGTTTTCGCCGTGACCCTCTCCACTCTTTTGCACAAGCTATGCGGGCGAAATGATGATACCATGCCAAGTTCCAACATTTCCAGAGTTCATTTTTTAGTGATTTTCAATTTCACCGTCATTTAGCTCTCTTAACAAATCGGTAAATGACTGAAAAACAGCAAATGATGTCAGAACGTTGGAAAGTGATGCCGTCGCTTTGAATGATGCATACTGAATGAAAAATAGTCTGGAGTTCAAATAAGTTTAAAAAACATTGAAGTGCCCCTGTCACAGGTGAGTTCTCGTCCGAAACCCTGATACTCC
>NW_025240145.1:935-1710 GCF_018294505.1 Triticum aestivum
AGCTTTCTAAACAAATCGGTAAATGACTGAATACAGCAAATGATGTCAGAACGTGTTGGAAATTGATGATGCCGCTTTGAATGATCCATACTGAATGCAAAAATAGGCTGGAGTCCAAATAAGTTTAAAAAACATTGAAGTGCCCGTGTAACAGATGAGTTCTCGTCCGAAACCCTGATGCTCCGAAAGAGATTGTCCAGTTTGTACACGAGGTGCGTCCAGTTTTCGCCGTGACCCTCTCCACTCTATTGCACATGCTATGCGGGCAAAATGATGATACCATGCCAAGTTCCAACATTTTCAGAGTTCATTTTGTAGTGATTTTCAATTTCACCGTCATTTAGCTCTCTAAACAAGTCGGTAAATGACTGAAAAACAGCAAATGATGTCAGGACGTGTTGGAAATTGATGACGTCGCTTTGAATGATGCATACTGAATGCAGAAATAGGCTGGATTTCAAATAAGTTTAAAAAACATTGAAGTGCCCGTGTAACAGATGAGTTCTCGTCCGAAACCCTGAGGCTCCGAAAGAGATTGTCCAGTTTTTACACGAGGTGCGTCCAGTTTTCGCCGTGACCCTCTCTACTCTTTTGCACATGCTATGCGGGCGAAATGATGATACCATGCCAAGTTCCAACATTTTCAGAGTTCATTTTTTAGTTATTTTCAATTTCACCGTCATTTAGTTCTCTAAACAAATCGGTAAATGACTGAAAAATAGCAAATGATGTCAGAACGTGTTGGAAATTGATGACGTCGCTTTGAATGATGCAT
>NW_025240145.1:1720-2683 GCF_018294505.1 Triticum aestivum
ACCCTCTCCACTCTATTGCACATGCTATGCGGGCAAAATGATGATACCATGCCAAGTTCCAACATTTTCAGAGTTCATTTTGTAGTGATTTTCAATTTCACCGTCATTTAGCTCTCTAAACAAGTCGGTAAATGACTGAAAAACAGCAAATGATGTCAGGACGTGTTGAAAATTGATGACGTCGCTTTGAACGATGCATACTGAATGCAGAAATAGGCTGGAGTTCAAATAAGTTTAAAAAACATTGAAGTGCCGTGTAACAGATGAGTTCTCGTCCGAAACCCTGAGGCTCCGAAAGAGATTGTCCAGTTTGTACACGAGGTGCGTCCAGTCTTCGCCGTGACCCTCTCTACTCTTTTGCACATGCTATGCGGGCGAAATGATGATACCATGCCAAGTTCCAACATTTTCAGAGTTCATTTTTTAGTGATTTTCAATTTCACCGTCATTTAGCTCTCTAAACAAATCGGTAAATGACGGAAAAACAGCAAATGATGTCAGAACATGTTGGAAATTGATGATGCCGCTTTGAATGATCCATACTGAATGCAAAAATAGGCTGGAGTCCAAATAAGTTTAAAAAACATTGAAGTGCCCGTGTAACAGATGAGTTCTCGTCCGAAACCCTCATACTCCGAAAGAGATTGTCCAGTTTGTACACGAGGTGCGTCCAGTTTTCGCTGTGACCCTCTCTACTCTTTTGCACATGCTATGCGGGCGAAATGATGATACCATGCCAAGTTCCAACATTTTCAGAGTTCATTTTGTAGTGATTTTCAATTTCACCGTCATTTAGCTCTCTAAACAAATCGGTAAATGACTGAAAAATAGCAAATGATGTCAGAACGTGTTGGAAATTGATGACGTCCCTTTGAATGATGCATACTGAATGCAAAAATAGGCTGGAGTTCAAATAAGTTTAAAAAACATTGAAGTGCCCGTGTCACAGGTGAGTTCTTGTCC
>NW_025240145.1:2693-3679 GCF_018294505.1 Triticum aestivum
TTGGAAAGTGATGCCGTCGCTTTGAATGATGCATACTGAATGAAAAATAGTCTGGAGTTCAAATAAGTTTAAAAAACATTGAAGTGCCCCTGTCACAGGTGAGTTCTCGTCCGAAACCCTGATACTCCGAAAGAGATTGTCCAGTTTGTACACGAGGTGCGTCCAGTTTTCGCCGTGACCCTCTCTACTCTTTTGCACATGCTATGCGGGCGAAATGATGATACCGTGCCAAGTTCCAACATTTTCAGAGTTCATTTTGTAGTGATTTTCAATTTCACCGTCATTTAGCTCTCTAAACAAGTCGGTAAATGACTGAAAAACAGCAAATGATGTGAGGACGTGTTGGAAATTGATGACGTCGCTTTGAATGATGCATACTGAATGCAGAAATAGGCTGGAGTTCAAATAAGTTTAAAAAACATTGAAGTGCCCGTGTAACAGATGAGTTCTCGTCCGAAACCCTGAGGCTCCGAAAGAGATTGTCCAGTTTGTACACGAGGTGCGTCCAGTTTTCGCCGTGACCCTCTCTACTCTTTTGCACATGCTATGCGGGCGAAATGATGATACCATGCCAAGTTCCAACATTTTCAGAGTTCATTTTTTAGTGATTTTCAATTTCACCGTCATTTAGCTCTCTAAACAAATCGGTAAATGACGGAAAAACAGCAAATGATGTCAGAACGTGTTGGAAATTGATGATGCCGCTTTGAATGATCCATACTGAATGCAAAAATAGGCTGGAGTCCAAATAAGTTTAAAAAACATTGAAGTGCCCGTGTAACAGATGAGTTCTCGTCCGAAACCCTCATACTCCGAAAGAGATTGTCCAGTTTGTACACGAGGTGCGTCCAGTTTTCGCTGTGACCCTCTCTACTCTTTTGCACATGCTATGCGGGCGAAATGATGATACCATGCCAAGTTCCAACATTTTCAGAGTTCATTTTGTAGTGATTTTCAATTTCACCGTCATTTAGCTCTCTAAACAA
>NW_025240146.1:0-3679 GCF_018294505.1 Triticum aestivum
ATACTGGTGCATCGCATTCATACATCTCAAGGGAATTTGTGGATAAGTATAACCTACCAACCCAAGCCCTTAGGTCACCCATGTTAGTAACCTCGCCCGGAGCAGAGTATGTGGCTAGTCTATGGTGTGATCGCTTACCATTAAGGATTGGTAACTATGTTTTTCCCTCAGACCTAATAGTATTGGAATCTCAAGGATTGGATGTGATATTAGGCATGGATTGGTTATCAGAGTATGAAGGGAATATAGACTGTGCTAGTAAGTCAATTTTTCTTACCACCCCAGAAGGGAGAAGGATCAAGTATGTATCCCGGCATGTGCCAAAGAGGACTCAAGTAAATTGCCTAACAGGAGTTGTGCAGGAGGAAGTACCAGTGGTAAGGGATTTCCCTGATGTATTTCCAGAGGAGTTGCCAGGCATGCCACCGGATAGAGATATTGAGTTTTTGATTGAGCTATTGCCAGGCACAGGGCCAATATCAAAGAGACCATATAGGATGCCAGCAAAGGATTTGGTAGAAATTAAGAAGCAGATTAAGGAGTTACTGGATAAGGGATATATTCGCCCAAGTTCTTCGCCTTGGGGATCGCCAGTACTTCTAGTGGAGAAGAAGGATGGATCGTTAAGGATGGTTGTTGATTATCGAGGATTGAATGAAGTAACGATCAAGAACAAGTACCCACTACCAATGACCAACGATTTGTTTGATCGATTGCAAGGAGCTAAGGTATTTTCCAAGATCGATCTGCGATCAGGATACCACCAGTTGAAGATTCGAGAACAGGATATTCCGAAGACAGCTTTTACCACCAGGTATGGGTTGTACGGGTATACCGTTATATCATTTGGTCTGACTAACGCACCTGCCTATTTTATGAACATGATGAACAAAGTGTTTATGGAGTTTTTGGATAAGTTCGTCGTAGTGTTCATTGATGATATTCTGGTTTATTCGAAGAATGAAGAGGAGCATAAGGGGCATTTGTGTTTGGTACTTGGAAAGCTCAGAGAACATCAACTATATGCCAAGTTCAGCAAATGTGAGTTTTGGTTGAAAGAAGTAGGATTCCTCGGACACGTTATATCTGGAGAAGGTATAGCAGTTGATCCCACTAAAGTTGAAACCGTGACCAAGTGGGAAGCCCCAACAACAGTTGGAGAGATCCGGAGTTTTTTTGGACTCGCAGGATACTACCGGAGATTTATTTAGAATTTCTCAAAGATTGCAAAGCCTATGACTGAGTTGTTAAAGAAGGATACCAAGTTCATATGGACAGAGGAATGTGAGGCTAGTTTCCAGGAGTTGAAGAAACGCTTAGTTACCTCACCAGTATTGATTTTGCCAGACCAGACCAAAGAGTATGAGGTGTATTGCGACGCTTCACGTCGAGGACTTGGAGCAGTGCTTATGCAGGAATGGAGAGTTGTTTCATATGCCTCAAGACAACTGAAGCCTCATGAGTTGAATTATGCTACGCATGATTTGGAGTTAGTAGCCGTAGTGCATGCTTTGAAAACATGGAGACATTTTCTCATTGGAAACCATTGTGAGGTGTACACGGATCATAAGAGTTTGAAGTACATTTTCACCCAGAAGGAGTTGAATCTCAGACAAAGGAGATGGTTGGAGCTTATCAAGGATTATGATATGAAATTGCATTATCACCCCGGAAAGGCTAATGTAGTAGCTGACGCATTAAGCCGTAAGAGCCATGTCAATACGTTAATGACGGGAGAAATACCCAAGGAGTTAGCAGAAAATCTTCGTGAACTATGTTTGGAAATAGTTCCGAGAGGCTATATAGCAGCATTGGAGATTCAGTCAACCTTGATGGATAGAATCAGAGAAGCTCAGAAGACTGACAAAAAGATTGCCGCTATAAAGGAGAAACTGAGCAAAGGAAAAGCTAAAGGATTTCGTGAGGATGAGCACGACACCCTATGGTTTGAAGACCGTGTTTACGTGCCCAATGACCCAGACATCAGGAAGTTGATTTTGCAAGAGGCACGCGATTCACCATATTCAATTCACCCAGGAAATACCACGATGTATTTGGATTTGAAGGATATTTTCTGGTGGACCGGAATGAAGAAGGATATTGCGAAGTATGTAGCAGTTTGTGATGTATGTCAGAGAGTAAAGGCAGAGCATCAGAAACCAGTAGGATTGTTACAACCATTTCCGATACCCGAATGGAAGTGGGATAAGCTAGGCATGGATTTTATCACGGGATTACCTAGGACTCGTTCAGGCTATGACTCGATTTGGGTTGTAGTCGATCGATTGACGAAAGTAGCTCATTTCATCCCAGTAAAGACCACTTACACCAGTGCTAAGTTGGCAAAGATATACATGACCAGGATCGTATGTTTGCATGCCAAGGAGTATCGTATCAGATAGAGGAACCCAGTTTACCTCAAAGTTCTGGAAACAGTTGCACGAAACTTTGGGAACCAGGCTAGAATTCAGTACAGCTTTTCATCCACAGACTGATGGACAGACCGAGAGAGTCAATCAGATTTTGAAGGATATGCTGAGAGCTTGTGCGCTAGATTACGGATCTAGTTGGGACGATAATTTGCCATATGCAGAGTTCTCTTACAACAACAGTTACCAAACCAGTTTGAAGATGGCCCCTTTCGAAGCTTTGTACAGAAGGAGGTGCAGGACACCGTTGTCATGGGACGAAGTTGGAGACCGCCAGTTGTTTGGTCCTGACTTGATTAAAGAGTCTGAACAAAAGGTGAAGTTGATTCGCGATAGGCTCAGGATAGCCCAGTCCAGGCAGAAAAGTTATGTAGATTCTAAACGCAAGGAGACAGTTTACGAAGTCGGAGATAGAGCTTATCTTCGAGTATCTCCACTTCGGGGAACAAAGCGTTTTGGAGTTAAAGGGAAGTTAGCGCCACGATTTGTAGGACCATATCGAGTTTTGGAGCGTATGGGAGAAGTGGCCTACAAGTTGGAATTGCTCGAAGGATTGTCAGGAGTTCATGATGTGTTCCACGTTTCTCAATTAAAGAAATGTCACGCGGAGATGGCTGACATACCGTTGACAGACACAGTGCCCTTGGAAACTATTCAGTTGGATAACGATTTGGCCTACGAGGAGAAACCAGTTAAGATTCTTGAGTTTGCCAGCCGAGTTACCCGCGGCAAGGTTATCAAGTTTTGCAAAGTTCAGTGGAGCCACCACACGGAGGATGAAGCCACCTGAGAACGAGAGGAAAATTTACTCAAGGACCACCCTCACCTATTTTCTAGCCAACCCGAATCTCGAGGGCGAGATTCATCTTAAAGGGGGTAGGTTTGTAACATCCCAAATTTCCAATTTGGAATGTTATACATTAGATCATCAATGCATATCATATTTTATTTTGCATTTTGGTTGATCCTAGAAATTCTACGCAACTCAATGACCCACGAAGAGAGTTGGGGATTTCGTTATTTTCATATTTGAGTTTTCTCAAATTTTGAGGATAGGATCATTGATTTTATTTATTTTATCATCAATTATTTCTACTACAAAAATATGAGAGAGGGAATAAAATGACTTTCCCAAAATAAAGAAATATTAAGGATTTAATAATAAAATCAAATAAGATTTTATTTCGGAGTTTTTCGGTGTTTTATTTGAATTTAGGAAAAATGTGCGTTTTTCAAAATTGCATTTAGGT
>NW_025240147.1:0-3679 GCF_018294505.1 Triticum aestivum
ATACTGGTGCATCGCATTCATACATCTCAAGGGAATTTGTGGATAAGTATAACCTACCAACCCAAGCCCTTAGGTCACCCATGTTAGTAACCTCGCCCGGAGCAGAGTATGTGGCTAGTCTATGGTGTGATCGCTTACCATTAAGGATTGGTAACTATGTTTTTCCCTCAGACCTAATAGTATTGGAATCTCAAGGATTGGATGTGATATTAGGCATGGATTGGTTATCAGAGTATGAAGGGAATATAGACTGTGCTAGTAAGTCAATTTTTCTTACCACCCCAGAAGGGAGAAGGATCAAGTATGTATCCCGGCATGTGCCAAAGAGGACTCAAGTAAATTGCCTAACAGGAGTTGTGCAGGAGGAAGTACCAGTGGTAAGGGATTTCCCTGATGTATTTCCAGAGGAGTTGCCAGGCATGCCACCGGATAGAGATATTGAGTTTTTGATTGAGCTATTGCCAGGCACAGGGCCAATATCAAAGAGACCATATAGGATGCCAGCAAAGGATTTGGTAGAAATTAAGAAGCAGATTAAGGAGTTACTGGATAAGGGATATATTCGCCCAAGTTCTTCGCCTTGGGGATCGCCAGTACTTCTAGTGGAGAAGAAGGATGGATCGTTAAGGATGGTTGTTGATTATCGAGGATTGAATGAAGTAACGATCAAGAACAAGTACCCACTACCAATGACCAACGATTTGTTTGATCGATTGCAAGGAGCTAAGGTATTTTCCAAGATCGATCTGCGATCAGGATACCACCAGTTGAAGATTCGAGAACAGGATATTCCGAAGACAGCTTTTACCACCAGGTATGGGTTGTACGAGTATACCGTTATATCATTTGGTCTGACTAACGCACCTGCCTATTTTATGAACATGATGAACAAAGTGTTTATGGAGTTTTTGGATAAGTTCGTCGTAGTGTTCATTGATGATATTCTGGTTTATTCGAAGAATGAAGAGGAGCATAAGGGGCATTTGTGTTTGGTACTTGGAAAGCTCGGAGAACATCAACTATATGCCAAGTTCAGCAAATGTGAGTTTTGGTTGAAAGAAGTAGGATTCCTCGGACACGTTATATCTGGAGAAGGTATAGCAGTTGATCCCACTAAAGTTGAAACCGTGACCAAGTGGGAAGCCCCAACAACAGTTGGAGAGATCCGGAGTTTTTTTGGACTCGCAGGATACTACCGGAGATTTATTTAGAATTTCTCAAAGATTGCAAAGCCTATGACTGAGTTGTTAAAGAAGGATACCAAGTTCATATGGACAGAGGAATGTGAGGCTAGTTTCCAGGAGTTGAAGAAACGCTTAGTTACCTCACCAGTATTGATTTTGCCAGACCAGACCAAAGAGTATGAGGTGTATTGCGACGCTTCACGTCGAGGACTTGGAGCAGTGCTTATGCAGGAATGGAGAGTTGTTTCATATGCCTCAAGACAACTGAAGCCTCATGAGTTGAATTATGCTACGCATGATTTGGAGTTAGTAGCCGTAGTGCATGCTTTGAAAACATGGAGACATTTTCTCATTGGAAACCATTGTGAGGTGTACACGGATCATAAGAGTTTGAAGTACATTTTCACCCAGAAGGAGTTGAATCTCAGACAAAGGAGATGGTTGGAGCTTATCAAGGATTATGATATGAAATTGCATTATCACCCCGGAAAGGCTAATGTAGTAGCTGACGCATTAAGCCGTAAGAGCCATGTCAATACGTTAATGACGGGAGAAATACCCAAGGAGTTAGCAGAAAATCTTCGTGAACTATGTTTGGAAATAGTTCCGAGAGGCTATATAGCAGCATTGGAGATTCAGTCAACCTTGATGGATAGAATCAGAGAAGCTCAGAAGACTGACAAAAAGATTGCCGCTATAAAGGAGAAACTGAGCAAAGGAAAAGCTAAAGGATTTCGTGAGGATGAGCACGACACCCTATGGTTTGAAGACCGTGTTTACGTGCCCAATGACCCAGACATCAGGAAGTTGATTTTGCAAGAGGCACGCGATTCACCATATTCAATTCACCCAGGAAATACCACGATGTATTTGGATTTGAAGGATATTTTCTGGTGGACCGGAATGAAGAAGGATATTGCGAAGTATGTAGCAGTTTGTGATGTATGTCAGAGAGTAAAGGCAGAGCATCAGAAACCAGTAGGATTGTTACAACCATTTCCGATACCCGAATGGAAGTGGGATAAGCTAGGCATGGATTTTATCACGGGATTACCTAGGACTCGTTCAGGCTATGACTCGATTTGGGTTGTAGTCGATCGATTGACGAAAGTAGCTCATTTCATCCCAGTAAAGACCACTTACACCAGTGCTAAGTTGGCAAAGATATACATGACCAGGATCGTATGTTTGCATGCCAAGGAGTATCGTATCAGATAGAGGAACCCAGTTTACCTCAAAGTTCTGGAAACAGTTGCACGAAACTTTGGGAACCAGGCTAGAATTCAGTACAGCTTTTCATCCACAGACTGATGGACAGACCGAGAGAGTCAATCAGATTTTGAAGGATATGCTGAGAGCTTGTGCGCTAGATTACGGATCTAGTTGGGACGATAATTTGCCATATGCAGAGTTCTCTTACAACAACAGTTACCAAACCAGTTTGAAGATGGCCCCTTTCGAAGCTTTGTACAGAAGGAGGTGCAGGACACCGTTGTCATGGGACGAAGTTGGAGACCGCCAGTTGTTTGGTCCTGACTTGATTAAAGAGTCTGAACAAAAGGTGAAGTTGATTCGCGATAGGCTCAGGATAGCCCAGTCCAGGCAGAAAAGTTATGTAGATTCTAAACGCAAGGAGACAGTTTACGAAGTCGGAGATAGAGCTTATCTTCGAGTATCTCCACTTCGGGGAACAAAGCGTTTTGGAGTTAAAGGGAAGTTAGCGCCACGATTTGTAGGACCATATCGAGTTTTGGAGCGTATGGGAGAAGTGGCCTACAAGTTGGAATTGCTCGAAGGATTGTCAGGAGTTCATGATGTGTTCCACGTTTCTCAATTAAAGAAATGTCACGCGGAGATGGCTGACATACCGTTGACAGACACAGTGCCCTTGGAAACTATTCAGTTGGATAACGATTTGGCCTACGAGGAGAAACCAGTTAAGATTCTTGAGTTTGCCAGCCGAGTTACCCGCGGCAAGGTTATCAAGTTTTGCAAAGTTCAGTGGAGCCACCACACGGAGGATGAAGCCACCTGAGAACGAGAGGAAAATTTACTCAAGGACCACCCTCACCTATTTTCTAGCCAACCCGAATCTCGAGGGCGAGATTCATCTTAAAGGGGGTAGGTTTGTAACATCCCAAATTTCCAATTTGGAATGTTATACATTAGATCATCAATGCATATCATATTTTATTTTGCATTTTGGTTGATCCTAGAAATTCTACGCAACTCAATGACCCACGAAGAGAGTTGGGGATTTCGTTATTTTCATATTTGAGTTTTCTCAAATTTTGAGGATAGGATCATTGATTTTATTTATTTTATCATCAATTATTTCTACTACAAAAATATGAGAGAGGGAATAAAATGACTTTCCCAAAATAAAGAAATATTAAGGATTTAATAATAAAATCAAATAAGATTTTATTTCGGAGTTTTTCGGTGTTTTATTTGAATTTAGGAAAAATGTGCGTTTTTCAAAATTGCATTTAGGT
>NW_025240148.1:0-3679 GCF_018294505.1 Triticum aestivum
AAGTAGGAACACCATGAGGAGGTGGCCTGCTTATGCGCCGTTTTCTTCATCCGGTGCGTCCAGAGCATAAGGTCATCAATGATTCGCTTGAGGGTGAAGATGATGTGGTGGTTCTGTTGCTTGAAAGTCATGGCGTTTCTGGAGTCCCATATTTTCCATAGGATAATGAGGAGGATGGAGTGCCATATTAGCGCGTCAAGCTGGTTGGGGAGGCGGCAGTCCCAAAGGTTGTCGATGGAGTTGGGTGGCGATAGTCCGAGTCGCTGCCATATTCTCTGAGCGAGGGGGCAGTGTAGGAAGATATGCGAGGCGGTCTCCCGGTCGAACCCACACCATGGACATAGCGCGTCTGGGACGATGTGCTTGCGGATAAGGTTGCTTTTGGAGTTGAGTCTTCCACGAAACAGAAGCCATGCAAAGATTTTCACACGGTTTGGAACGCATGAAGACCGGATTGCAATGGCATGGGCGTCGTCATCATCGTCGGCCATGACCAGCTGATAAGCGGCCCGTGTAGAGAAACTGAGGCCACCGTTTAGGTAGCGCTCGTCCGGTCCCGGCGACACCTGGAAATCCTACAGGAGAGACAGCAAAGAGCACAACTCAGTAGTGGCATTAGATGTTAGGCGGTTCCTTATGATTGATTCTAGACCATGGTTCATAACAGCAGCCACACGAGCGAGGGGGGTGGTGGTGTGTGAGTAGAGGCAGGGGAAGAGAGTAGCGAGTGATTGTTGGTGTAACCAAATATCTAGCCAAAAATAGGTGTTTGTTCCGGACTGTGTGATGACGAAGGAGATGGAGTGTAGAGCTGGTAGTTGGTGGTTTATGGTTTGGCAGAGGAAGGAGTGGCTGTTTTGTGGAGCGATGAGAGCATTTGGGTGTTGAAGGTCAATCCAATCTTGCCACGGAGTTTGTTCCAGTAGCAGAGCTTTTACAACAAATTTCATTAATAGACAGTTATTCTGAACATGGAGATTTTTTAGACCTAGACCACCTAGCTTTTGGGCTTACTAACATTTTTCCAGGCAACTAAGCATTGAGCACCGGTGCAAGTTTCCTCTGTGGCCCAGAAGAAAGCACGATGTATGGAGTCTAGGGTTTTTAGCACACTTTTTGGGATGAGAAAGACTGGCATAAAATATACTAAGATGGAGTCAAGGACAGCAGACAGAAGGCTGAGCCGGTCGCCCTTGGATAGGATTTTTGCTCGCCAACCTGACAAGAATTTTCAGCATCGTTCGATAATTGGTAGAAAGGCGTTTGGGGGTAGACGGGTCGGTGCCAGGGGGAGGCCTAGGTAGATTTCTGGAAAGGTTGAGGTTGTGCATTGCAAGGTGGTAGCAATGGAGTCTGCCGCAGAAGGGCAAACATGCATAGGTACGAAAGTAATTTTTGTGTAGTTTATCGTGAGGCCTGTAGCCATTGCAAAATTTTGGAGAATGTGTTTTAGCTGCATGGCGGCGTCATTGGATGCCTTGGCGATTATGAGGGTGTCATCGGCATATTGTAGAACGGTCGGTGGCAGGTGTGTGAACAGGGGGTGTGTTAGGTGCCCGAGCGTCGCAGTGTTGTGTGATCATTTGTTGAAGGAGGTCAGCAACGATGATGAAAAGGTAGGGTGATATGGGGTCTCCTTGTCTGAGTCCGTTCTTGTAGTTTATCCGGTTTCCTGGGAGCCTGTTCAACATGACGGTCGTTTTTCCTGTTGAGAAGATATCCTGGATCCAGGCCGTGAATTTTGGCGGGAAGCCGCGGCAGTGGAGGATGGCGTGGAGAGATTCCTAGGAGAGAGTGTCAAAGGCTTTTGAGAAGTCTAGTTTTATGACCATGGTTGGGGCTTTTCGATTATGGCAGAAGTCGATAAGGTCCGTAGCATAGATAAAGTTTTACACGATGCAACGGCCTGAGATAAAGCCAGTCTGGTTTCCATAAACAAGCAGTGGGATCAGTGGTTTTAATCTGTTGGTGAGGATCTTGGCGGCGGCTTTGACGGGACAGTTTTGGAGAGAGATCGGGCGGTAGGATCCTGGTGTATGTGCTTCTTCTATTTTTGGCAGCAGAATTAGGTGGGCGCGGTTTAAGCATTCAGTTTGTGCAGAGAGGTTTTGGAAGTCTGTCATGAACGAGAAGATGTGGTTTTTTACGAGATTCCAGTATTTTTGGTAGAAGGGGGGCCAAAACCATCCGATCCGGGGCTAGCTTGGGGGTTCATTTGCATGAAAGCATCTTTTATTTCATCCTGGGAAAAGGTAGATTCTATATTGAGTAGTTGGGGTAGGGGTTGGGGGTAGAATTGTTGTGGCTGGAAGGCCCAGGATGTAGGCGGTGCGCAACCTATGATGGATGTGAAGTGTTGCTGAAGAATGACTGCTTTTTGGTCGTGGGAATGGAACTCGGTCCCATTTTGTAGGAGGGAAGTTATGGTGTTCTTTCGAAGTCTCTGGGAGGCGGTGGCCTGGAAGTACTGAGAGTTCTCCTCACCGTGAATAGCAGCGCGCACTTTCCCCTGTTGCTTCAAGAAAGTCATTTTTCTGAAATAGCTAAGTGCAGGGCATTTGAGACGACAAGTCTTAACTTGTGTTCGGCTCTAGAGAGTAGTCAGGCTTCTTCTTTTAGGTCGAGGAGGTTTATGACTTGTTTTGCTGCTGCTTCGCGGAGGTGGGCTGGTGATTTTTTGGATGCCCATTGTTTGAGAGAGGAACGTGTTGTTTTGAGGGCTTTTGATAGGGCGGCTGCTGAGTTTATTCGTTGGGCTGATTGGCGGTTTGTGGCCCAGCATTTCTGCATGATGTGATGGCATTCTGTGGAGAGAGTCCATGTGGACTCGAATCTAAAGTGGCGTGGTTTTGGTACAGCTGTCTGGATGCGTAGGATTAGGGGTACGTGATCTGATGTGATGCGTGGCAGTGAGGACAGTGTTGTGTTAGGGAAGTAATTATTCCATGACAGATTAAAGAACGCCCGGTCGAGTCGTTCTAAGGTTGGCAGAGAGTGTTTGAAGACCAAGTGAAGCGTCGGTCGAGCAGTGGGAGTTCGAGTAGGGCTAACTCATTGATTATGCTGTTAAAAGCATCTGCTTCTGGTTGGTGAAAGTTGTGGTTATTTTTTTCGTGCGAAAAACGTACAAGGTTGAAATCTCCTACTATTAACCAGGGCGTGTGGTTGTCTCGTTTTATCGTTCTGAGTTCATCGAGAAAAGCTTGTTTGAGGTTGCGACTTGCAGGAGCATAGACGTTTGTGATGATAAAGGGTTGTGGGTGCGCAAGGGACGTGAGCTTGATCGATGTGGTAAGGTGGCTGTGCGTGTGGGAGAGCACTAAGAAGTAGTTTGAGTTGAAAGCCAAGACTGTTCCCCCAGCCGAGCCGTCGGCCGGTAAAAACACATGTTGGTCTAGAGAGCGAGGTAGGAAGGATCGTAATTTTTGTTCAGTAATGACATTTAGTTTTGATTCCTGTAGGAGGGCGCAGTGTGGGTTAATGCTCATAAGTTCGGAGAGGATATCAACGCATTTTGACACATCACCAAGACCTCGTACATTCCATGAACAGATAGATAGGGTGGTGTTACTCATACAGATAGGAATACATCAGACACTTAGACGAGAGCAAACTACTGATATGAAATGCTAGGGAGCAATAGACTAAGGGGTAGTTGAGGCAGACACAAGGTTTGCCC
>NW_025240149.1:0-3679 GCF_018294505.1 Triticum aestivum
AAGTAGGAACACCATGAGGAGGTGGCCTGCTTATGCGCCGTTTTCTTCATCCGGTGCGTCCAGAGCATAAGGTCATCAATGATTCGCTTGAGGGTGAAGATGATGTGGTGGTTCTGTTGCTTGAAAGTCATGGCGTTTCTGGAGTCCCATATTTTCCATAGGATAATGAGGAGGATGGAGTGCCATATTAGCGCGTCAAGCTGGTTGGGGAGGCGGCAGTCCCAAAGGTTGTCGATGGAGTTGGGTGGCGATAGTCCGAGTCGCTGCCATATTCTCTGAGCGAGGGGGCAGTGTAGGAAGATATGCGAGGCGGTCTCCCGGTCGAACCCACACCATGGACATAGCGCGTCTGGGACGATGTGCTTGCGGATAAGGTTGCTTTTGGAGTTGAGTCTTCCACGAAACAGAAGCCATGCAAAGATTTTCACACGGTTTGGAACGCATGAAGACCGGATTGCAATGGCATGGGCGTCGTCATCATCGTCGGCCATGACCAGCTGATAAGCGGCCCGTGTAGAGAAACTGAGGCCACCGTTTAGGTAGCGCTCGTCCGGTCCCGGCGACACCTGGAAATCCTACAGGAGAGACAGCAAAGAGCACAACTCAGTAGTGGCATTAGATGTTAGGCGGTTCCTTATGATTGATTCTAGACCATGGTTCATAACAGCAGCCACACGAGCGAGGGGGGTGGTGGTGTGTGAGTAGAGGCAGGGGAAGAGAGTAGCGAGTGATTGTTGGTGTAACCAAATATCTAGCCAAAAATAGGTGTTTGTTCCGGACTGTGTGATGACGAAGGAGATGGAGTGTAGAGCTGGTAGTTGGTGGTTTATGGTTTGGCAGAGGAAGGAGTGGCTGTTTTGTGGAGCGATGAGAGCATTTGGGTGTTGAAGGTCAATCCAATCTTGCCACGGAGTTTGTTCCAGTAGCAGAGCTTTTACAACAAATTTCATTAATAGACAGTTATTCTGAACATGGAGATTTTTTAGACCTAGACCACCTAGCTTTTGGGCTTACTAACATTTTTCCAGGCAACTAAGCATTGAGCACCGGTGCAAGTTTCCTCTGTGGCCCAGAAGAAAGCACGATGTATGGAGTCTAGGGTTTTTAGCACACTTTTTGGGATGAGAAAGACTGGCATAAAATATACTAAGATGGAGTCAAGGACAGCAGACAGAAGGCTGAGCCGGTCGCCCTTGGATAGGATTTTTGCTCGCCAACCTGACAAGAATTTTCAGCATCGTTCGATAATTGGTAGAAAGGCGTTTGGGGGTAGACGGGTCGGTGCCAGGGGGAGGCCTAGGTAGATTTCTGGAAAGGTTGAGGTTGTGCATTGCAAGGTGGTAGCAATGGAGTCTGCCGCAGAAGGGCAAACATGCATAGGTACGAAGGTAATTTTTGTGTAGTTTATCGTGAGGCCTGTAGCCATTGCAAAATTTTGGAGAATGTGTTTTAGCTGCATGGCGGCGTCATTGGATGCCTTAGCGATTATGAGGGTGTCATCGGCATATTGTAGAACGGTCGGTGGCAGGTGTGTGAACAGGGGGTGTGTTAGGTGCCCGAGCGTCGCAGTGTTGTGTGATCATTTGTTGAAGGAGGTCAGCAACGATGATGAAAAGGTAGGGTGATATGGGGTCTCCTTGTCTGAGTCCGTTCTTGTAGTTTATCCGGTTTCCTGGGAGCCTGTTCAACATGACGGTCGTTTTTCCTGTTGAGAAGATATCCTGGATCCAGGCCGTGAATTTTGGCGGGAAGCCGCGGCAGTGGAGGATGGCGTGGAGAGATTCCTAGGAGAGAGTGTCAAAGGCTTTTGAGAAGTCTAGTTTTATGACCATGGTTGGGGCTTTTCGATTATGGCAGAAGTCGATAAGGTCCGTAGCATAGATAAAGTTTTACACGATGCAACGGCCTGAGATAAAGCCAGTCTGGTTTCCATAAACAAGCAGTGGGATCAGTGGTTTTAATCTGTTGGTGAGGATCTTGGCGGCGGCTTTGACGGGACAGTTTTGGAGAGAGATCGGGCGGTAGGATCCTGGTGTATGTGCTTCTTCTATTTTTGGCAGCAGAATTAGGTGGGCGCGGTTTAAGCATTCAGTTTGTGCAGAGAGGTTTTGGAAGTCTGTCATGAACGAGAAGATGTGGTTTTTTACGAGATTCCAGTATTTTTGGTAGAAGGGGGGCCAAAACCATCCGATCCGGGGCTAGCTTGGGGGTTCATTTGCATGAAAGCATCTTTTATTTCATCCTGGGAAAAGGTAGATTCTATATTGAGTAGTTGGGGTAGGGGTTGGGGGTAGAATTGTTGTGGCTGGAAGGCCCAGGATGTAGGCGGTGCGCAACCTATGATGGATGTGAAGTGTTGCTGAAGAATGACTGCTTTTTGGTCGTGGGAATGGAACTCGGTCCCATTTTGTAGGAGGGAAGTTATGGTGTTCTTTCGAAGTCTCTGGGAGGCGGTGGCCTGGAAGTACTGAGAGTTCTCCTCACCGTGAATAGCAGCGCGCACTTTCCCCTGTTGCTTCAAGAAAGTCATTTTTCTGAAATAGCTAAGTGCAGGGCATTTGAGACGACAAGTCTTAACTTGTGTTCGGCTCTAGAGAGTAGTCAGGCTTCTTCTTTTAGGTCGAGGAGGTTTATGACTTGTTTTGCTGCTGCTTCGCGGAGGTGGGCTGGTGATTTTTTGGATGCCCATTGTTTGAGAGAGGAACGTGTTGTTTTGAGGGCTTTTGATAGGGCGGCTGCTGAGTTTATTCGTTGGGCTGATTGGCGGTTTGTGGCCCAGCATTTCTGCATGATGTGATGGCATTCTGTGGAGAGAGTCCATGTGGACTCGAATCTAAAGTGGCGTGGTTTTGGTACAGCTGTCTGGATGCGTAGGATTAGGGGTACGTGATCTGATGTGATGCGTGGCAGTGAGGACAGTGTTGTGTTAGGGAAGTAATTATTCCATGACAGATTAAAGAACGCCCGGTCGAGTCGTTCTAAGGTTGGCAGAGAGTGTTTGAAGACCAAGTGAAGCGTCGGTCGAGCAGTGGGAGTTCGAGTAGGGCTAACTCATTGATTATGCTGTTAAAAGCATCTGCTTCTGGTTGGTGAAAGTTGTGGTTATTTTTTTCGTGCGAAAAACGTACAAGGTTGAAATCTCCTACTATTAACCAGGGCGTGTGGTTGTCTCGTTTTATCGTTCTGAGTTCATCGAGAAAAGCTTGTTTGAGGTTGCGACTTGCAGGAGCATAGACGTTTGTGATGATAAAGGGTTGTGGGTGCGCAAGGGACGTGAGCTTGATCGATGTGGTAAGGTGGCTGTGCGTGTGGGAGAGCACTAAGAAGTAGTTTGAGTTGAAAGCCAAGACTGTTCCCCCAGCCGAGCCGTCGGCCGGTAAAAACACATGTTGGTCTAGAGAGCGAGGTAGGAAGGATCGTAATTTTTGTTCAGTAATGACATTTAGTTTTGATTCCTGTAGGAGGGCGCAGTGTGGGTTAATGCTCATAAGTTCGGAGAGGATATCAACGCATTTTGACACATCACCAAGACCTCGTACATTCCATGAACAGATAGATAGGGTGGTGTTACTCATACAGATAGGAATACATCAGACACTTAGACGAGAGCAAACTACTGATATGAAATGCTAGGGAGCAATAGACTAAGGGGTAGTTGAGGCAGACACAAGGTTTGCCC
>NW_025240150.1:0-3677 GCF_018294505.1 Triticum aestivum
CATTGATTGCAAATGGGTTTTCAAGCTCAAGCATAAGTTCGATGGCTCTGTGGATCGTCAAAAGGCACACCTTGTCGCCAAGGGGTTCGAACAACGGTATGGTTTGGACTATGATGATACATTCAGTCCAGTTCTTAAACCTGTCACGGTTCGACTAGTTCTATCTATTGCAGTCTCTCGTGGTTGGTGCTTGCGTCAGCTAGATGTTCAAAATGCATTCATACATGGCATTCTTCAGGAGGAAGTATACATGCGGCAACCCCCTGGTTTTGTTGATCCCTCTGCTCCTCGCCACCTGTGAAAACTGCACAAAGCTATTTATAGTCTCAAACAGGCTCCTCGAGTATGGTATTCTCAGTTGAATTCTCGGTTGCAGCAACTTGGTTTTTCAGCGTCAAAGGCTTATACCTCTCTTTTTGTCTTCAATCGTGCTGGTGTTACTATATTCATGCTCGTTTATGTGGATGACATCATTGTGGATAGCTCCTCTTCTGTTTCCACCACCTAGCTGCTTGCTGACCTTCAGGCCTCCTTTGCTCTTAAAGATCTTGGCCTGTTACATTACTTTCTTGGCGTACATGTGCAGTCCTCGCCAGGGGGGATTATTCAGTCCCAACAGAAGTATATTCGTGATATGCTTCTTCGTGCCAACATGGAAAACTGCAAAATATCCACTACACCTATGTCTTCAGGTGAGAAACTTGACAAGGGCAGCGGATCACCTCTCTCTCTTTGGAAGACAGCACCAAATACCGTAGCTTGGTGGAGCTCTTCAATATCTGACCCTCACGAGGCTGGACATCTCCATTGCAGTAAATCGTGTTTGTCAGTTCCATCATGCACCAACAACTATGCACTTCTCGGCTGCCAATAGGATATTGAGATACTTGAAGTACACTCGTACCATGGGACTTTCTATCAAGAAGTCTCCTTCGATGCTACTGAGTTCTTTCTCGGATGCAGACTGGACTGGGTGCAGTGATGATCGCCGATCTACAGGAGGTTTTGTTGTTTTCCTTGGTCCCAATCTTGTATCTTGGAGTTCAAGGAAGCAAGCTACGGTCTCTCGTTCAAGCATGCAGTCTGAGTATAAGGCTCTTCCAAATGGAACGGCGGAATTAATCTGGATACAATCAGTCCTTGGAGAACTTGGTGTTTTCTTGTCAGGACCTCCTGTCTTGTGGTGTGACAATCTCAGAGCCACATATCTATCTACAAATCCGGTATTTCATGCCAGAACTAAGCATATAGAAGTGCACTTTCATTTTGTTCAAGAACGCGTTGCCGCCAAGGCACTTGATGTTCAGTTCATCTCCTCCAAGGAACAAGTTGCTGATATCTTCACAAAGCCGCTTGCCGAAATGTCATTTGTTTCAAATCGGTACAACCTGAATCTTCTTGTAGGAAGTTCAGATTGAGGGGGGTTGTTAAACTGTATATTTTTAGGATAAGGAGGTTGTTAGTATCTAGGGTTGTGTATATCCTTTGTAACAAACTCCTGTTCATATCCGGCACCGCCGTAGCCCTACAGGCTAAGTATATAATGAACGCAAGGCCCCCGCCATAGGTGAGCCAATCTAAGCTACATCTCTCTAGTTTCACAAGCTAGACATCATCTCATAATTAATCAATAGGATGTTGTTGCCACTAGTTAAATAAGAGTGGTCATCAACGCTGAGGGCACAACTTCTTCGGTGCTGCTCTCTTTAATATTTTAGGCATTCCAATGTCTGCAAAAACATGATCTTTGGTTGTTGAGGGATCATCCATTGATAAATAAAAGCGGTGTTCGTCCATTCATAATAAATTGTTCCATTGTTGTGGTTGCGAAATGTAGTGGTTGCTAGTTTGCGGGGAGAGATGGACTACTTGGGTACATGGTGACAAAACAAATGTTCGTACAAATGACATATGTGGTAGTCGCCGCTATAGGACATGCATAACATCTGTTGAATCTTAAAATAGACATGTTTTGTGACTTCAATTGTTACAGTCTTTAGCTTAACTCTTCTTCAATGACAACCATATTAGCCAGGTCGACAATGTCAGCATATGTTGTCTAACAAATCATAAATTTAATTTAGGATGCATGTCTTACATGTTTCTAATCTTAGACAAGGTACATATTTATGACGTCTTCGTATTCATTGTTAAACATGTATATCACCGCAAAAAAAAGTATCAAAGTAACGAAAAATAGTGGGCGTGGTGTTTCCGTGCTCGAGCTGAAAGGAGCTCGGGTGAAAAGTAAAATCCTAAAAAATTCATAAGTTATTAAAAAATGATGAATATATTTTCGTGCAAACATTAAAAACGTTTTTGAGTCCTCACAAAACTTCCTTGCGAAATGACATTTGCGGAAGTCATGGAAAAAACCAAAATCGATGCTGCAAAAGCATTATTTTAGAAAGCATTTTGGAGTGTTGTTTTTTTTGTGTCGTGACATCCATGATTGACATTTCAACATGAAATTTTGCTAGCACTAAAATCATACGTCGATGTTCACCACAAAGGAAAGAAGAGATTTTTTGAATTACTCCCATTTTCTGGATTTTTAGTGTTCACCGCAAGCTCAAATGAGCTCGTTAGCAGAATTGGACTTTCAAAAAATATTACTGTATAATATACACGAATATAGATTTAACCGATTCATATTTTTCTTTACATGATTAAAAATAATAACTAGAAAAATTGCAAATCTAATTGGAATATAGAATAAACCTTGAGATTTAGGACATCATAACATGAGGGTCAGTCTTGGTGACACATGTTGAGTGAGGCCCATGTGCGGCCAGAGGGTGCCCAGCAGGCGGACCAGGCGCGTGGTATCCATGGCCTAGGCGGGCCTACGCTGGTGACACTAGGCGTGCTATACGGCTGAAGTCCAAGCTGGTGCGCATTTGCGAATCGGCGCTCGCAGCGTCGTTTACTTCGTTATTCATACAGTCCGCCAACGTCTCTCTTATGTTTTACGAGGCTTCTAGAAGGTTCCAACTAGTTTTTGTGCTGTTTTATTTGTTTTGTTCGGGACCGACTTTTTCTATTTTTTATGTTTTTTCGTTTCCTTTTTCCTTTTTATTTTTCATGTTCAGGAACTTTTTCAAATTCATGAACGTTTTTTGAATCCACGATTATTTTACACGTTTTTTTAAATTGTTTTGAACCCTCAAACTTTTTTCTGAACTTCCAGAATATTCCCTCAAATTCTTGTACCATTCTTGAATTATTGTTTTCTGTAAAATTCGTAAAAAAATTCAATTATTGCTTTTTTTGAAAAATGTTAAGTTTTTTAAATTCATCCATTTTTATATTATTTTTTCCAATTCATGATTTATTCTCGAATTTATGAACTTAAAATAAAATCATAAACTTTTCCAGCAGTCAATGGTCAATAGTGTATTTTTGAATTATTCGGGTGAAATGGCCTCTTGGGCAACGGCTCATCCAGTGCGTGTATGAGCGCCCGCAATAATAGTGGACACCATAATCACTGCATAGGATGTCTCGTAGAGGAGGATAGAAGTGATCACGAAATTTAGTTTGTGAAAACAAAGCAGGTACGAAGTTTAGTACGCATCCAACTAGAAGTGGAAGAAAAAGGGAGAATTGCATTTTGGCTACCGGAAGCTCGCACTCCCGCATGAATAGTAAACAAAAAAATATAGTAAATGTTTTAG
>NW_025240151.1:0-3677 GCF_018294505.1 Triticum aestivum
CCCCCCCCCCTCGCACTTCGCCCTGCAGACTTGGCTCCAAGAAATCAGGCATTGGGCTCCCGTGGCACGGTCGGCCGCATTCCAAAGGAATGCGCGGCGAAGCGCATCCATGGTTTTAACAACGGCCGGCGGAAGGACGATAGCGGCCATGGCGTACGCTGGAAGCGAGTCCAGCACCGCATTGATCAGGACCAGGCGCCCTGCGGGGGAGAGAAGGCGCGCCCGCCACCCAGCCAGGTAGGCATCGACCTTTGCGATCATCGGCGCGAAGTCGGCCGCCGACAGCTTGTCCCACGACAGCGGCATGCCCAGGTAGGGTTGCGGGAACCCCTATACAGAGCAGGAGAGGGCCCCCCGCGCCCCAGCCACCACCTCATCCGCAATGTGAATCGGCACCAAGGTGCTCTTGCCGTAGTTGATGCCCAGCCCAGTGGCCGCGGCGAAGTCGTCCAAGATGTGCCGTAGCCGCGCCGCCGCCTTCACAGACGCACGGATGATGATAAGGGTGTCGTCGGTGTATTGGAGCACGATCGGAGGTTCACCGTCCACCACCGGGTGTTTGAGTAGGGGGTCGCGCCGCACCATCCGTTGCAGGACGTCCGCCACCAAGAGGTAGAGGTAGGGCGACATCGGGTCTCCTTGGTGAAGCCCACACCTGACCGGGAACCACGCCCCCGGCTCTCCGTTGAGCAGCACAGCGGAGCGTGATGAACGGAGGATAGCATCCACCCACGCGCACCACTTCACAGGGAAGCCGCGCACCTCCATGACTCGACGAAGGCACGCCCAGTTAACCGAGTCAAAAGCTTTAGCGAAATCCAGCTTGAGGACGAGAGAGGGGGCTTTCCTCGCGCGGTAGCACTACACCACTTCGGTCGCATAGACGAAGTTCTCGGAGATGCTTCGCCCTGAAATGAATCTGAACTGATCGACGTCGATCACATCCCCAATCTGCCGCTGCAGCCGGGTGGTGAGCGCCCGGCATAGGATCTTGACGTCGCAGTTCTGCAGGGAGACGGGGCGGAATGAACTTGGAGTTGGAGTCGTCCCACTCCCCTTTGGCAGGAGAGCAAAGTACGCCCGATTGATTGGTTCCAAGTCCACCGAGCCGTCACAGAAGGCGTCGAAGAGCTGCTGCAGATCGCCTGACACCGCCTCCCACGCTGCTTGGTAGAAGGCAGGGCCCAGGCCATCTGGGCCGGGGGCACTCGAGCGGTCGAGGAGCCCCGCCGCCTCCTTGATCTCGGCCGAAGAGAAGCGGCTCACAGGGGCTCCACCGTCGATGCCTCGGACGCCCTGGTACAGCGTCTCTAGATCGAAGCGCCATTCAGGGAGGCAGCAGCGCCCGAGAAGGTTGGCAAAGAAGCCCCGCAGTGCGGCCACTTTACCCTGGTGATCAACCACCTCCAGCCCATCGACATCGAGCGCGCGGATCCAGTTTCCACGACGGTGCAGGGAGGCACTGGCGTGGAAGAATTTGGTATTCTCGTCGCCTTCTCGGACCGCACGGCACTTCCCACGCTGTTTCCAGTGCGTGCTCTGCCTCTTGATGGACGCGGCAAGGCAGCGATGAGCATCCTGCCTCAGCAGTGTTTCATCTGTAGACAGACATCTAAACTCTTCCAAGAAATCAAGGAGGTCAACCACAAACTTGCAATCATTATCAAAGTGGGGATGAATTTGTGTTGCTGTTTCCAAACCTTGGTCGCAGACCGGAACTTCTTCTTACGAGCCGCGAGCCGTCCTGCCACGCAACGCTCGCCTACCGCGCCTGTCCATGATGGGATGGTAGTGGGAAGGAAACGAGGGTTGAGCAGCCAAGAGTTCTCGAAGAAGAAGCGAGCTGGTTTGGTAATACGGGTAGACGCGGTGACAACAAGGGGGACATGATCAGAGGTAGGCCGGGGACGCGAGGAGAGAGCCGAGTCCGGAAAGGATGCCCCCCATTCATTGTCGAAGAGAAGGCCCTGTCGAGCCGGGCTAGAGTCAGCGGATCTCTGCGGTTCGTACAGGTGAAACGGCGATCCGTCAAGGCAAGCTCATGCAAGGCCAGGGAGTTGATGAGAGAGTTGAAGATCACGGCCCTAGGCGCATCAAAGTTATGGTTATTCTTCTCGCGGGGAGCCCTAATCAGGTTGAAATCCCCAAGAACAATCCAGGGCCCGGAGACACCCGATGAGACCGCGGTCAGATCCTCGACAAACTCCATAGTGAGAGCATGATCAGAGGGCACGTAGACATTCGTGATAGTGAATGAGAGCGGGGTGGTAGTGGAAGAAAAGGATGTAGAAAGTGTGAATGCCGAAGCAGAGGAGGAGACTAGGGAGAACAGGCGCCCATCCCAAGTGGTGGTGATGCCCCCCCGACTCCCATCGGCATCCTTGGAGACAAACGACGCAAGGCGCCCGGGGAGGAACACGCAAGCTTTGCACGCAGGAACGACAGCCAGTTTAGTCTCCTGAATGCATGCGAAGATGGGGTCAGCGGAAGCAATTAGGTTACGCACGACATCACACTTATCCGGGTCTCCCAGCCCTTGAACATTCCACGAAAGAACAGAGAGATCAACGAAGGAGGGATTATCCATTACACAAACAAACACACGCCCACCTCGGAATTACACACAACCACGAACGGACAACAGGAGGATAAGCTTAAGCGAGGGTAGGCGCATGCAGCGCGAGACGAAGAACAGAAGGAAGCAGACTAGGCATCGGCATCATTGGTCGCCGGAACATCACAGATGGACGCGATGTAGCGCAGCTCAACCACCGCCTTCGCCGTCATGGGCTTGTGCACTCCATCGAGCATCTTGTCCTTCAAGACTTTGGACTTGAGACGAGGCGAGCACCCAGAGAGCGCGTCTCACAGAGCGCGCAGCTTGACCGCTTTCACCTCCATGCTGACTTACTCCGCCGGCTCGGAGCCAGCAACCCTAGCACTGCGGCGAGGCCCAGGCACTTTGCCGGCACCGCGCCCGTCCGACGCCTCCAGCTGCTGCTCAGTGACGTCCACGATGGTCACGCCGGACCCAGCACTCCCGACCGAGGAAGACACGGAGTGGAGTGGCGAGCCCGAGTGATGGAGCGTCGCCGAAGGAGGATAGAGAGGAGGCGAGCGCGTGCCTTCCAGCCGGAGAGGGCAATGCCGCAGCCAAGCTGGAAGGGGAGGTGCGCCGAGGACGCGCATCATGGAGTCAAGCTGACCGGCATCTCCTCTGTGCCCCCCACCCCCATGGTGGAAGGGAGCGCGGGGCTGCGCCCCCCCTCTCCCCAGCGGCTGACCCGGCAGGACAGCACGGTTGTGGGCGAAAGGGGGGAGGCGGGTAGAAGAACGGGAGGTACTCCCCGTTGGCCGTGAAGGAGTCAGCGCGCGCCCAGGCCCGGACGGGGCGGACCGAGACGACACGAGCCCCCCAGCGACCTCCCAGAGGCCACACGTCACAAGGGACGTTGCGAGGGTTTTTGAGAAGGACGACCGCACGCACGGTGGCGAGCTCACTGCCCGCCAGGACAAGTGGGTCGATCTCAAGGACCTTCCCAAACCCAGAGAACATGACGGGGATGCCGCGCGGGTTGATGAACTCGGCGGGGAAGCCGGTGGCAGCGAGGACGGCGCACACGTCGAGGCGCGGCTCCACGCGATCGAAGAACTCCTCCACGATCAGGTCAATGTGC
>NW_025240152.1:0-3677 GCF_018294505.1 Triticum aestivum
TTGGTCGTGGTTGTGATCGCCGGAAGGATCAAGAGATGTCTCTAGTTGATACCTTGAGGTTGGTACATTTGTGATCCAAGAGCGATCACGGCTGGTAAGCTAGTCCGAGGGACTTTTATCACAAGAGCATGGTCACAGCATGTTGGATATATTGTTGCATTATTATGAATTTGTTAATTGTCATGATATTGTTTGTCATTATGTTTATGCTTGTTGTGAGCTTACAAGTACATTCAATGTACTAACCTGGCGTGTCATGCCAGATTTTAGGAAAGTCTCGTTGGAAAGGAGTGCTGTCCGAGTCTAGATCATGTCCACATCGGTGTCCCTGTGCTATGGAGTTCCACTAGGACGTTGTTCCGCTGCCGTGTAGTTGTCATGATCGAGTCCCATTTATGTTCACTAAATAATGTACATATTGTTCAGCTGCACCGTGTGTGCCGCTTGGCCTCGCCAACTGTTGTAAGATAAACTCTGATCTGCTAGCATCAATAAAGCGGTTGTTTTCTGTACCAAGATGTTGTGTGTTTCCAGAAGACAAGGTCTCTGGGCTGGCAATGCATGGTAAACCGGTTGCTCTGAGCTGGGGTGCCACAATATGTACATATCAACAATTACATAAGAATCAAATAAAGAATGATGAACCAAGTTGTATACTTTTACTATTAAAGACGGTAAAGAAAGAGGCGAAATACATTCTGGTTGCTGAACAAGGTGAAGCGGAATTCCCATATTGGGCCCTCCTCCATGCAGAAGGCACACACGACTCAAGTCCAACCCCTTGTGATGGCCGACCACCCACCCTTCACGGTCTTCGTGGAAACATCTAGATAGTCATCGTGTTCTGGTAGAAATACTTTAACCTTTGCTTGCCCACCAATCATGTAGTTTAAGAGGTAATCTTTAGTAAACTGCTTTGGGAACCACTTCAAAGGAAGAAAGATTCAGACATTGTCATCTAACACAACTCATTATGGGTAGTAAAAAGAAGGCTGCAGAGTTATTGCTTACCATCCCGCAGTTCGCTGTTGTATTGGATAAAGTGTAAACAAATAGCTTAATTGCCATCTTTTGACCCATTTTACTAACAATCTTTATCAGCTTCCTCACTTGATGCTGGTTCATCGATATCTCATTTCCCCATACGCAGAAATGGTCGATGCGTGGATCTTTACCAATGACATATGTACCTAAAAGCACCTAGTTAATATTAGAAGATAAACGTCAATTGCACAATGATGTAGTACAACACTCTTATATAATATCTTATAGCATCCAATATACTCACATATTAGATGAATTAACATCTTATATTATGGGCCGGAAGGAGTTTATTGTATTCTTACAAATTATCGGCTGATTAACTGCTGCTGTATCCATGGGTTAGAGTTAGTTTGATCTAGTCCGGGCTCAAATAGCCCTAAAGTATATCTAAACATGAGGGCTAGTTTGATCTAGTTGCATCTATAACCCACCTAAAAAAACTATCCAACCCAAGAGGTGCTAATTGGAGCTAGTTCTCCTAGTGCATTTATTGTGAATCTAAGTATCTAATCATGTGATCCAAACACCTCTTTGGATGGAGTTAGTTTAGGGTTAGTCATGAGCTAGAAACTAAGTCTAACCTCTAAGCTAAGTTGAGTATCCAAACAGGGTTGTGATGTTGTTGTTGTTGTTGCTGCTGCTCTTCTACGTGTATCTAGACATCATCAGAACATTATGGTAACACTCTTCGTTGTTGCTATGTAGCCTAGGATTGCATATGTAGACATTAAGTACAGTGCATGTTGCTATGTAGCCTCAGATATATTACATATGGCCCTAGTTAACCTAACGATAAATGGGTTGCAGATATATTCAGTTAAAAGTCCGATTCACCGATTAGTCCCTTATCAGCCCCTGGCCTATATGGTACCAGCTACCGATATCCTGAACAATGAGCATATATAAGCCATGGGATGAAACTAACCTCGATGGAAAATAGCAGTCGTTCCTAAAATTGTCGTGTGTAGGGACATCGAGAAGCATGTTAAGCACAATAGGCTAAACATCAACAGAAATTATCCATGGCAGACAAAATAATCTCCAAAAGATAGCTTCAGTGTGCAGGTTTAAGCACGCTAGTAAAGCAAAACAAGTGAAAAGGTGTGTTAACTTCAACAGGCCTAACATTTAACAACAAGCAAACATAGTCATTCGAACTGGTATTGTGCCGGTCTAAGTACACTGGTTATTGTTAATTAAAAATGGAAAGGCGTGTTTAACTACGAGATGCAGCAACCAAATGTTGTCATTCATGCCTTGTTTGTTTCAGCTTCGCTTGGATTTTAATCACCTATGGATTCGTTTCAGTGACGAAGTTGTTTCTGTGAATCAGCTTCACCACCGAAGTACACTTTGAGGTGCTTCAGGAAATTGCACTAAAAATGACCCAAATCCAGATTTAGCTTCACTGGCAAAGCTAATTCCAAATAGCTGTTTGTTTCGCCTTCCAGATTCGGCTTCACTGGCAAAGCTGAATCTGGTTCCAAAATCCGAAACAAATAGGGCCATAGTGGTATTGTTGAAACTGGTACTGATGAAATTGAACTGCACAGTTCATACTTGCACATATAGAACATCACGTTGTGAATAACTGGAATAAACAAGGATACTACAAACTACCAAAGATAGCATTTGAAACTGGACATATGCTAACTACAAACAACAGAACCATCAAAAAACTTTAAAAGAGGCATATGCTAGCTATAATAGGCTTAACAGCAAGCAAATATATGCATTCATATCGGTATCTTTAAAACTGGATTGATGAAATGTACTGCACAGTAAATAATTGCACATACAGAGCATCGCATTGTGAACAACTGAAATAAACAAGGCATACTGCAAACAACTCGATATAACAATTAAAACTGGACATATTCACACTAAACTACAAAAGGGACTCGACAAAACAAATCATGGGTTTCCCCTTATGAAGAGGCACGACAAAAAAAATCATGGGTTTTCTCACTTGTCACAGATGGGCTCATTCCCGTGGGAAGAGAATGGACCCTGGATGCGCTCCATGTTGTCGCAGATGGGATCCTTCCCCTTGGAAGAGCACGACTGTAGGGTGCCCTCCCTGATGTCACAAACGGGCTCTTTCCCCTTTGAAGAGCAGATGGTATCTTTCCCCTTGGAAGAGCCGGAGAGGGTGCCCTCCTCGTGGTCGCCGTCGATGAGGTATGACTTGGAAGCTGTGGATACCAAGCCAGTGTCGCAGAACGTGTCCTTCAGAAATGTCAACAGGGGCTCGATGGCGATGTAGGATGGCAAGTTGTTGACTGATACATCCATTTTGCATCATGCTTTTATATCAATATTTATTGCATTATGGGCTGTTATTACACATTATATCTCAATACTTATGGCTATTCTCTCTTATTTTACAAGGTTTACCATGAAGAGGGGGAATGCCGGCAGCTGGAATTCTGGCTGGAAAAGGAGCAAGCATTGGAAACCAATTCTGCACTGCTCCAAAAATCCTGAAACTCCACGAAACTTATTTTTGGAATTAATAAGAATTATTGAGCGGAAGAAACACCTCAGGGGGCCCACACCCTGGCCAGGAGGGTGGGGGGCGCGCACACCCCTACTGGGCGTGCCCCCTGTCTACTGGGCCCCCTCGTGGCCCT
>NW_025240153.1:0-3677 GCF_018294505.1 Triticum aestivum
GATCCCAACGTCGTTCTCGGTACGCTTCTTGTTAATTGCCACCCGGCATCTGTTCTTTTCGATACAGGAGCCTCTCATTCCTTTATATCTGAAAATTATGCTCGTTTGCATAACGTTGCATTCTGTGATCTGCCGTCCACTATGGAAATCTCTACCCCTGGGTCTAGATGGCAGACCTCTAGGGTAAGTTATGGAAATGAAATCCAAGTCGACAGACTTGTTTTTCTCGCATCTTTGATAGCCCTTAAATCTTCAGACATTAATATCATTTTGGGTATGGACTGGATGTCAGCTCATCATGCCAAAATTGATTGCTTCTCTAGGACTGTTCAACTCACCCATCCTTCGGGGAAGATAGTCAATGTTTTGACTCGAATAGCCAAGCGACAATTATATTCTCTTAACGCCAGCCCTTTGCCAGACCTTGAGGACGTTCCGGTAGCCCGTGACTTTCCGGATGTCTTTCCAGAGGAATTGCCAGGTGTTCCACCTGACAGGGATGTTGAGTTCGTAATAGACCTCATTCCAGGTACCGTTCCGATTGCTAGAAGACCTTATAAGATGGCACCCCTAGAACTAGCCGAGCTTAAGAAACAACTCGATGAATCCTTGAAAAAGGGTTTCATCCGACCTAGCTCATCTCCGTGGGCTTGCCCCGTCCTATTCGTCAAGAAGAAGGATGGTACGGACCGGATGGTTGTAGATTACCGACCTGTCAACTTGGTCACAATCAAGAACAAATATCCACTTCCCAGGATCAACGACCTGTGTGATCAGCTCGCTGGATCCTCAGTCTTTTCCAAGATGGATTTGAGGTTGGGATACCATCAAATCAAAATCAGAAACGGGGACATTCCTAAAACGGCCTTTGTTACTCGTTATGGCCAATACGAGTACACCGTTATGTCCTTCGGTTTAACCAACGCTCCAGCCACTTTTTCTCGGTTAATGAACTCAATCTTCATGGAGTATTTGGATAAATTCGTCGTAGTTTATCTCGATGATATACTCATATACTCCAAGAACGAGGAAGAACATGCCGAACATCTAAGACTAGTGTTGCAAAAACTTCGAGAGCATCGCCTTTATGCCAAATTTTCTAAATGTGAATTCTGGTTGCCAGAAGTGACCTATCTGGGTCATGTAATATCTGGTAAAGGTATTGCTGTCAACCCTGAGCGCGTTCAAGACGTCCTTGATTGGACTCCACCCGAATCGGTCAAGCAAGTTCGGAGTTTTCTGGGCTTAGCAAGTTATTGTCGTCGCTTTGTCGAGAACTTCTCCAAAGTTGCCAAACCTCTAACCGAACTCCTCAAGAAAGATAAAAAGTTCGAATGGACTCCACAATGTGAGCACAGTTTTCAGGAACTGAAAAGACGTCTGACTTCTGCTCCTGTGCTGGTACCGCCAGACTTCTCCAAGGACTTTGGTATCTACTGCGACGCCTCGCGACAAGGACTAGGTTGCATTCTCATGCAAGATCAACACGTAATTGCTTACGCTTCACGGCAATTGCACCCACATGAGGAGAATTATCCTACTCATGATCTAGAACTTGCAGCCGTAGTCTATGCACTTAAGACCTGGCGACATTACCTCCTAGGTAATCGTTGCGAAATATTCACTGATCACCAAAGTCTGAAGTACATTTTCACCCAACCGGATCTGAATCTCAGGCAAAGACGTTGGGTTGAATTGATCACAGACTTCGACTTAGGAATAACCTACACCCCAGGGAAAGCCAACGTCATGGCTGATGCGCTAAGTCGTAAATCTTATTGTAACAACCTGATGTTACAACAAAGTCAACCGCTTCTCCATGAGGAATTTCGGAAGCTTAACCTTCACATTGTACCTCAAGGTTTTCTTTCCACCTTGGTGGCGAAACCTACTCTTACGGATCAAATCATCGCTGCCCAAAAGCGAGATAAGGGAATATCTAAAATCAAAGAGAACATTGCTAGCGGAGGTGTTAGTTGTTTCTCCACAAATGATCAAGGTGTTGTGTACTTTGAGAATCGTCTAGTGGTTCCCAAGAACCAGCATCTACGGCAGTTGATCCTTAAGGAGGCTCATGAATCTCCTCTCACCATTCATCCCGGTAGTACTAAGATGTATCAGGACCTACGCCAGAGGTTCTGGTGGACTAGGATGAAGAGAGAAATTGCTCAGTATATTGCAAATTGAGACGTCTGTCGTCGTGTAAAAGCAGAGCACCAACGGCCTGCTGGCACCCTTCAACCCTTAGCTATTCCTGAATGGAAATGGGATAAAATTGGTATGGATTTCATTACCGGTTTTCCCAGGACCAAGAGAGGGAATAATGCTATTTTCGTCGTGGTCGATCGTCTTTCCAAAGTAGCTCATTTCTTACCTGTTCGTGAGAGTATAACCGCTAGTCAGCTGGCAGACTTATACATCTCCCGAATAGTGTCTCTCCATGGTGTTCCTTTAGAAATCAATTCGGATCGAGGAAGTCTTTTCACCTCTCGATTTTGGGAAAGTTTCCAAAATGCTATGGGAACCCGTCTCTCCTTTAGCACCGCTTTCCACCCTCAATCAAGTGGTCAAGTGGAACGCGTCAACCAAATTCTAGAAGACATGCTTCGAGCCTCTGTTATCTCGTTCGGAATGGACTGGGAGAAGTGCCTTCCATTTGCCGAATTCGCTTACAACAACAGCTATCAATCTAGCTTGGGTAAAGCCCCTTTTGAAGTTCTCTATGGACGACGATGTCGAACACCCCTTAACTGGTCAGAGACCGGGGAAAGACAATTCTTTGGCCCGGATATGATTCAGGAAGCAGAAGAACAAGTTCGTATCGTTCGTGAAAAGTTGAAAACAGCCCAATCTCGTCAAAAGAGTCAATATGACCGAAAACACAAGGCTATGACTTTCGAGGTTGACGAGAAGGCTTATCTTCGGGTCACCCCTCTGAAGGGAACCCATCGCTTCGGTATCAAAGGCAAATTGGCTCCTCGTTACATTGGACCTTTTCGCATTCTTGCCAAACGAGGAGAAGTTGCCTACCAATTGGAACTACCTCCGCACCTCTCCAGAGTTCACGATGTCTTCCAAGTTTCTCAACTCAGGCGTTGCTTCTCGGATCCTATCCGTGAAGTGGACCACGAAACGCTTGATCTCCAAGATAATCTTACATATCGGGAGTACCCCATTCGTATCCTCGATCAAACCGAACGTACCACGCGACGTCATAATATCAAGTTTCTCAAGGTTCAATGGTCGCACCATTCTGAAGATGAAGCAACCTGGGAAAGGGAGGATCGTCTTCGACTCGAGTATCCCGCCTTCTTCTCGGAGGAACCCAAATCTCGGGACGAGATTCTTTTGAGTGGGGGTGAGTTGTCACACCCTAGCTAGTCATGCATTAGAGTGTTGCATCATGTTTACTTTTTCATCAGAAACTTGAAATGGGGATGACAGAACCCCCAGTCCCCTCTGATAACCAACTAGGGTTTACTAAAATAATTTTCAATGAACCTGAAATGCCCTTCTAAAATGCCCATCATTTTTGCCTTGGTTCAGAACCTCTGCCAAAAATGGTGCACACTTTTCTAGGCCATCCTAGGGTTCTTGAGTTAAATCATAACTATTTGAATTTGGGCATTTAAAATAATATAAAATATTTAAATGCTCAAATATCTCCAAACTAAAAT
>NW_025240154.1:0-3676 GCF_018294505.1 Triticum aestivum
CCCAAGAAGATCCTAAAGGATTTACTTGGGACAAACACTAATTAAAACCCAAAAAACACAATCATATCTGTAGCATAATTGTGCTAACACACAAAATCAGGAAGCAAAAAGCAAAAATAAATTTTATTCATTGGGTTGCCTCCCAACAAGCACTATAGTTTTACGCCCTTAGCTAGGCATAAGATTTCAATGATGCTCGCACGAAAGATAATAATTGAAACATAAAGAGAGTATCCTGAAACATGTGACAAACACATTTAAGTCTAACATACTTCCTATGCATAGGAATTTTATAGGAAAACAAATTGCCAAGACAAGAAATATCTAGCATACGCAAAGGAGAGGAATAAAACATTGACAATCTCAACATAACGAGAGGAAATTTAATAACATGAAAATTTCTACAACCATATTTCCCTCTTTCATAATAACTATATGTGGGATCATATTCAAATTCAACAATATAGCTATCACATAACATATTGTCTACATGATCCACATACATGCAAAGTCGACACTCTTCCAATATAGTGGGTTTATCATCAACTAAAGTCATGACCTCTCCAAACCCACTTTCAATATTATTGCAAATAACATATTCATCATGAGGCTTAAATAAATTTTCAAGGTCATAAGAAGAATCACCCCAATCATGATCATTGCAACAAATAGTGGTCATTGCAAAATTAGCATCCCTAAGCTTGGGGTTTTGCATATTATTAGCATAATCGACATTAATAGAATTTATAGTAAACTCATTGAAATCATGCTTTTCATTCAAGGAGCTATCATGAATCCCTTCATAAATTTCTTCATCACAATTTTCAGATTCACGAATCTCAAGCAAAACTTCATGCACTCAACTCACTAGGCCTGGGCATTTGGTTAGTACCACTCGGTTTATTTGCAAATTCAGTTATTAAAATGCTAACGAAAATGGTAGCATAAAATAGCAAACCGAATTTTCTGTTAACCAAAAACTTTGTGTCAGTTCACGGTTTGTACCGAATGACTACTACATGGCTAGGTGCTCACTCCACCTTCTTATAACTGAGCTATTTGTTGTCTTCTCTATAGCCACATGAGGTGGGACTAAATATATGAGACTTCCGCTGCTGTCTGCCGCTCCACAGTTCATCAACAGACTATAAAAATACGTCTATATTGGGCTTTGGACTTGCATGCAACCGTGGAGGCCACCAAAAAGTCATATCTCCCTTTGCAAACATCAGTAGTAGGCACGTGGGCTGGGGGGCTGCTAGCTCGCCTTCTAGGCGACGCGAGGCCTAGTTAGTAGTGCGTACATTTTGAAGTTTATTTGGAGGCCTATTTAGCATCAGTGACATGGGGAGGCATGCGTGAAGTGATGTGCGTGCGCACCGTTCGTTCGGCTAGAATCCAGGAGTGTCAGTATATTTCGGTTTCTTTCGGTTTAACCGAGGCAAACACCGAACTGACCAAACTCTTTTCGGTTTTTAGAATCAAAAACCAGATTTGTTTGTAGCAGTGATAAAAACCGAAATTTTGGTTTTTTCGGTTTTGGTATCAGTCCGGTGTTCGGTTCATCGGTTTTTATGCCCACCCCTACAACTCACTAGCAATTGGTTCATCATGATTGGATCTTTTAAAAATGTTAGCAAGTGCATGAGGATCCATATCAATAGATTTTTAGCAAGCGAAGATGCAGGCAAATAGAAGGCATGTGGTAACACAAGTAGAGATAATAACAGAAGATCTGACGAGAAAAAGGCAAACGAAAAAGATGATGAATAAAACGACAATTTTTTGTGAAGTGGGGGAGAGGAAAACGAGAGGGAAATGGAAAATAATGTAAATTGCCAGGAGATGAGATTTGTGATTAGGAACCTGGTATATGTTGAAGATCCTCCCCGGCAACGGTGCCAGAAATGGTGTGTGGCCGGGAGACTATATTGACTTGATCCTCCCCGGCAACAGCGCCAGAAATTCCTTTTGATGTCACTTGAAGCTACGTCGGTATTTCCTCAAAGAGGAAGGGATGATGCAGCACAGCAGTGGTAGGTATTTCCCTCAGATATTAAACCAAGGTTATCAAACTAGTAGGAGAACCAAGCAACACAACGTAAAAAGCCCCTACATACAGATAACAAATCCTCGCAACTCAACGTGTTAAAGGGGTTGTCAATACCTTTCGGGTAACGGTGCCAGAAATTGGTGCGTGGCGGTAAAAAGGTTATAATAGATTGGATAAATAGATCGCAAATAAAATAAAGTGCAGCAAAGTATTTTGGGGTTTTTGGATTAATAGATCTAAAAATAAAAGCAAATAAAAATAGATCGCAAAGGAAAATATATGAGAAAGAAGACCCGGGGCCCGTAGGTTTCACTAGTGGCTTCTCTCAAGAAAAATAGCAAACGATGGGTGAACAAATTACTGTTTGGCAATTGATAGAACCTCGAATAATTATGACGATATCTAGGCAATGATCATTACATAGGCATCACGTCCAAGATTAGTAGACCGACTCCTGCCTGCATCTACTACTATTACTCCACACATCGACCGCTATCCAGCATGCATCTAGTGTATTAAGTTCATGGAGAAATGGAGTAATGCAATAAGAACGATGACATGATGTAGACAAGATCTATCTATGTAGAGATAGACCCCATCATTTTATCCTAGCAATGATACATGCGTGTCGTTTCCCTTTCTGTCACTACGATCAAGCACCGTAAGATCGAACCCACTACAAAGCACCTCTTCCCATTACAAGATAAATAGATAAAGTTGGCCAAACAAAACCAAAATATCGGAGAAGAAATATGAGGCTATAAGCAATCATGCATATAAGAGATCAAATAAACTCAAATAACTTTCATGGATATAAAAAGATATGACTGATCATAAACTCAAAGTTCATCAGATCCCAAGAAATGCACAACAAAAGAGTTACATCATATGGATCTCCAAGAGACCATTGTATTGATAATCAAGAGAGAGAGAGAGAGATGAAGCCATCTAGCTACTAAATACGGACCCGAAGGTCTACAAAGAACTACTCACACATCATCGGAGAGGCACCAATGGAGGTGGTGAACCCCATCCGAGATGGTGTTTAGATTGGATCTGGTGGTTCTGGACTCTGTGGTGGCTGGATGAATATTTTGTTCACTCCCCTAGGGTTCTGGTTTGGGGGGTACTTATAGAGCAAAGAGGTGGTCCGGGGGGCACCCGAGGTGTGCACAACCCACCAGGGCGCGCCTGGGCCCCCTGGCGTGCCCTGGGGGGTTGTGCCCGTCTCGGGACACCCCCTAGGTGAAGCTAGGGCCCTGTTGTGTTCCTTCTGGCCCATAAAAATTCTCCGTAAAGTTTTAGGGCATTTGAACTCCGTCTGATATTGATTTTCTGCGATGTAATAAACAAGCAAAAAATAGCAACTCGCACTTGGCACTATGTCAATAGGTTAGTACAAAAAAATGATATAAAATGATTATAAAACATCGAAGATTGATAATATAACAACATGGAACAATCAAAATTATAGATACATTGGAGACGTATCAGGGCCTCGGCGGAGTAGGGCCTCACCAAAGCCGGTGAGGTCCCCCACCTCGGTGCCGGCGGGGCGGGGCCTTGGCAGAGCCGGCGGTGTCCTCTGCCTCATTGTTGGCACGGCGGGGCCTCATGGAAGCC
>NW_025240156.1:0-3675 GCF_018294505.1 Triticum aestivum
ACATGTCCAGTCTAGGATAATCCCTACCTCACACTAAGTATTGCAAAGTTGTTCTGCATATAATCCAATTAAATATACTCAATACATTCAGTTTTGCGACCAATTTTGAACATCAAGTTAGTAACATATTGGATTACTAAACAAACGTATTGATCAAAACACAAATCAGAAATGAGAAATTGGCAGTAGAATATATAATGGTGGATAAAATTAATTAGGTGGGTGCTAAAGCATATCTCTCTCATCACACGTTCACTTCATTTTACCATAGTGGAGTTCAGAACTATCATAGCATAAGGTGATCACACTTGTTAGCTTGTCACTACAACAAACTGACACATGAGCTTTGACAGATCTTTGTTAAAAAGTGATTTGAGACTAAGGAATTTCGTGCTTCTGCCGGATCCTCCCTATCTCCTGATCGAGCTTGTGTAGGTAGATATTGCCTGGTAGGGCCGATAGTAGTACACTGTTTCGGATGGAGTCAGGGCCCTTCTCACCCCCTACGAGTCGTCCGGCGGAATACTTCTTCTGAGTGGGGTAAAAGAACTTGGAATCGTCGATCTCCTCCTTCAAGATTGAGATGAATCGATGTCGGTCGATGATGTGAAAACACTTCCTGATGTCGAATTGCAAAAACCAGCGAGAGGTTCCCCACTCTTCTTTGATCCGTCTGAGGGCCGAGTGGCAGCCTCGACCCGAGCGGAAGTGCGATGGGAGTTGGCAACACTGTGAATACATGGGAACCATCATCGGGTTTATCATAACAATTTTAATGTTAGTTGCAGAACAACAAAGATGACTACCCGGGTGTCCAAATTGTCCAACACCTGAGGAAGTCCATACTTATTATTTAACCAGTATATGTCAAGGAGCTAAATTAAGGAAGCATAAAAAAATTCAGAAATATCAGCTAAATTTGTATATTAATCAAGCACACAGAAAATCAGAATAAGCAATAGGTGAAAACAACATCTACCTATAGGAGCTGCAATTCTGAGGTGCCTGGATATGCAGTAGACGAAGAACAACCAAGTTGGGCCCCAGGTGTCCAGTTTGTCCAGTATCTAAGGAAGTCAAAATTTGTGATTCAACCGACAATATGTCATAAGGAATGTCCAGGAGCACAAGGGAGGGAGTTGCTCACTGTTGGTATCTGTATGAGTGGTATGGCAGACACACACCGTATGGGGGACGATGGGAATGAAATGAGTTCAAGTGGAGCACCCGATCTAAACAGAAATCCATCAGTTTCCCATGGAGATCGTGGGGAGAGGAAGTGAAGGATGAATCACCAATGACCTGCTTGCGAAGATCGTGCGGTATCTGTCGTAGGGCACAAGTGAATGGTGACTTGTCGGGAGCCGATCTATTTTGGTCCACCGAACTCTCTTCCCCCTCAATCGCCTTCCTCTTAGGTTGAACCGCACGCTGACACCGGGCAAGACACACACTTGATGCCTTGGACCTTTATCCTCTTATTTCTTCATGGCTCATTGCCGATAGGAGCCGCATGCCCCTCATGTTAGTAGTTTTTGCATAACTTATACTTTGTTACAAACTCCCAGTTTGCATTACATGTGTTGAGCGTGCTTTCTCTAGCATGAAGATTATGACATCAGGCATGAAGATCGCATCTGAGCCCCCGTATCGTCCCCCTTCCCACCCCCACTCCCGCGGGTAACTCGGCCGGCGGCACGCGCCATACTCCCCTCCCCTCCTCCCTGCCCTCGCTGTCGTCCGAAGCCCCCGGGGCAAAGCCCCTCGCGGTGGCCGGCGGTGGGGCACTTTTTATCCACTACTTGGGGATGGTCGATGCGGGCCGACCTATCTAGGTGGCGGCCGGCAGGCGCAGGGCTGGCGGCATAGTGGCGGCGGCGGGCTCGCGAGGGCAAGCGATAATGCGGTGTCTCTTGGATTGGCGGTGGTGTCCATCTCCTCTGCCGGAGGTGGTCGGTCTGCGGCTGGGTGGTCGGACTAGATGGAGGATCTTGAGATCCGTCATCTAGTCCCGGCTATGAGTTGGGAAGACATAGTTACCGATGAAAACCGAGCATGCAACGGGAAATGCCGGTGCTTTTGCGCCATCACCTTGATGAAGGCATCGTCGTGTAACTAATGTTGACCCAGTCGTGCTGCTCCCGGAAAAAACCTAGGATTTGGTCTTCCAGATCGGACGATGGCAGCATTTCGTTGTTGTTTCTCTCCTGGGAGCATTGTTTGTGGAGCAACACTGAAAGATAGGGGTGGGAGGTGGAGCTTCTTCATCTACCGAGAAGCTTCGATGAAGATGTCAAGTCATGCCTGGCCGATAGGTGCTATGTTGTGTCATGCATGTTTGGCAGGCGCTACGCTTTATGTTTGGATGGACGAGCGCAGGGAGGTGGCATCGACGGATGGCCAGGCCGACAAGGATGATGCGGATCTCTCTGCTAAAGATGGCTCAGCGGTTCGATGATGATGGCGGTTTCTAAAACGTGTGCATGTGGTGTACGCTTTATGTTTTCTGCACCGGGTGTTGGTTCTGATACGTTATGTAGATGGATCGGCTACGACACCGGTTTAGATATGAGGAGTGAGGGGACTCCACATTATCGAGTTGTAGGTGTGAGTGGTGGCTACGGATGGCTTGATGTATGTTCTTGTAAGATCTTTGTTGAATAATTAAGAAAGATGGTTGTATGAATCATTTGGTGCAGAGGCCGGGGTTTTAATCTCTTCTTACAAAAAAGGAAAAGAAAGTGCCAACATGTTATATCCGTTGTATTTTTGCGAACAAGTTATGTATATTGCATTTCAATTCCAAAGAGGAGTCTTTCTGATATAGATATCTCAAAAACCAATCGTATTCTTCTTATGTCGTGCCTAGCAGTGGAACTAGAAACAGAGCCTATAAGGACAAATTGATCGATCTACGCTACTAAACTCATGGGTCCGTGGGCAGCTTCTCCTTCGGCTCACAGCTATCATCATAATCATCATCGGTCGCCAGGTTTTCCTTGATGATGAAGAAGGCGTGCCTTGCCGGGTCAACGTTCTGGTGGTAGTGTAGGAGGAGGAGTCCCAGCGGGCCGGCATGCTCGTTGGGGACGCCCACCTTGAGCGCCGGCGAGCGGAACTCAAACACCTGGATCATGAAGGGCTCCAAGCTCTTAGTGTCAGCCTTCTGATCCACGATGAGGTTGTGCAATCTCAGGAACTTTCCCCAGCCACCGACGAGCCTGTAGGAATCATTGGACTTGATGTGATTGATGTTAATCACGTAGGATTGGCCCGTGCAGTCATAGGCCTGCGCCTTCACCCGCGGCTTCTCTACATCTGCTAGCAACTTCTCGAGGAGAATCGGCTAGTTCTCATCCCGCAACATCTTGCACGGAATCTACAGGCGGTTCTGGTAGTGTAATCTATCGGACTTGAACAACCGCCCCTTGTGGATGCGCATTGGGGCTAGGACATCCCGATGATAGAGCATGTCCTGCAGCGTGGGAACGTCGGCGGCGGTCAAGTCCGGCCAGAGCCTGTCAGCGACCATGCCGGTGGCCTCCTCACGCTTCTTGGGCTTCTTGCTTGCTCTGGTGACGGCAGGCTGGGCGCGTCGGATGCCAGCGGCGGGGCGCGGCTGGCTCTGCTCCGCCGCTAACGTCCTAACCTCGCGCTCGCGGCCAAGATCCTCCC
>NW_025240157.1:0-3675 GCF_018294505.1 Triticum aestivum
TTCTTTAAGCGGAGACATGGACTCGATTTCGAGGAGTTGCCCAACAGAGATCTTGAGCATTTCAGCCTGCATGATATGCTCCTCCGTTATTACCACATCGCCCTACTGGGGAACGCTAACGGTTTGCCCACAATAATATTTGGCGTGCGTACTCCTCTCATGTGTTGTTGGCACAACAAGCGGGGGGATCGCTTGCGCCGCCTGTTCTCCCAGCTGGGGAACGGTTTTCCCGCATTTTTTGCCGGCTGCTTGTTGGCTCGAGCTCGAGCTCGCTTCCTTCTGTAGCCGTGCTCGATGTAGCTTCCTGATTTTACGCTCATAGTCCGAGTCAACAGGCTTGGGAGCTAGTGCTCTAGCCATATGAATGAAGTGGTCAATCGTTTTCTGAGGCACTTTCTCCTTTGGCAGCGGTGCCGATTTCCGTCCAAAATGGGCGTCCACTTGGGCCTGCACTATGGCTGCGTTTTGCTCCTCGATCATGTCTTAAGGCCTCTAAGGAAGAAGAGAGAGGCTTGGACCATATTTATATCGCTTGTCTCCTCCTATACTTCCTGAACTACCTCGACTTGTACCGCTACGCACCAAAACTGCGGCATGTCTCTTCTGCGATTGATGAGACGGTGGAGACGGCTGACGTGGAGTTGGACCAGATGAAGTGGCCTGACGATGTGCCGGACTTGAAGCAAGAGGTGTGGCCTGACACGGTGCCGGACTTGAAACCGGCGGAGGAGGTGGCGGACTTCGAGGAGGAGTCGTCTCACGCGTTCGTGGACTTGGAGGAGCGGGAGTCTGCTGACTCGGTGGCGGACTTCGAGGAGTCGGCAGACGACGTAGTGTCGGTGGACTTCGAAAGATGATGCAATCCTTTCTCCATAGGATGATACGATGTATGGCCTCTTCCAGTGTATGCTCGTCTTCACCTCCAAGAATGTCAAGCATTAGCCCCGAATATGGGTCCACCACTTCATCAACCATGACACGAGCATAGCCCTCTGTAATCGGGATGCAATGGTAGGTTGCTTCGGGGGTCACTAGAAAAGCAACGCCGTCCACCACATTCATGGATATGTTCTTCATTTTGGAGTGTAGCTCACAGTTAGTGTTCTCTATGATGTCATCCACAGGGTATGTATCCAGCAGTGTGTCGCCCGGGGTAGAACCAACGCTGCTTCTCGGCATGGATGGGACGGTGCTATCCAATGCTGGACGATCATCCGCTTGCTGCTGCCGCTGCTAAGACCCCCTTTCCTGGCTAAGTGAGTCAATCTGCTACTGCTGCTGCTGCTGGAATTTGAGTGCCAGGTCCACGTGCCTTGCTTCTAGGCCTTGAAGGCGTTCTGCGTCGTGCTTCCTCTGCTCCTCCTCCGGCTTCCTCTTCTTCTCCTCCTCCATCTTCTTTCTTGCACGGGACCTATAGTCGTCATTCCAGTCCGAAAAGCCCTCATACCAGGGAATAACGCCCATGCCTCGTGTTCTTCCCGGGTGTTCAGGATTTCCCAGGGCGCATGTAAGCTCGTCGTTCTCTCTGTTGGGCGTGAACACCCCCGCTCGAGCTTCTTCTATTGCGTCAAGTATCTTTTGTTCGGCTCCTTTTAGACTTGCCTTCTTCGGAACCAGGCCTGTCTTCGGGTCCAACGCCCCCCCCATGCACATAGAACCAAGTTCTGCACCTGGGGGGCCAGCTCCTAGTAATCGGAGTGACCCCTGCACCCTCCATCTCTTGCTCAGAATTATCCCACTTAGGCAATCCCACCGCGTAGCCACCTGGACCCAGCCTATGGAACTGCGTCTTTTTTGCGGCATTTGCCTTGTTTTTCATCGACCGTTCCTTAGATAATTCTGAATCCTTGAAGGTCACGAAATCGTCCCAGTGTTCTCTTTGCTTCTCCAGTGTTCCCTTGAAATCTGGAGTCTTCCTTTCATTAGCGAGGTAGTTGGCCCATACAGTTTTCTTGTGGGTGTTGTATGCAATTGCCGTCTTCTTAAGAGCAGCAGCCTTGACTTTCTCCACATCTGCTTTAGTGAAATGATCTGGTAGGGTGAAATGTTCCATCAGAGATTTCACCAAGTCTTTTTTGGCTCTGTCATCAACCCAAGTAACACCTGGACGTTTAGTCTTTGGCTCTTTCCATTCTTGAATGGAGATCGGGAGTTTGTCCTTCACAAGAACTCCGCACTGACGAGTCCACTTGTCCGCAACGTTCTTAGGCGTGAGGGGTTCGCCACTATGTTTGGTGGATTCGATGTGGTACTTTACACCATCCTTCAACTATATGCCCGGGCCTCGCTTTGTCTTGCTGTCTGTAGAAGCAGATTTGCTCGATCCGGAGGGCTGAAAGAAGAAAGATCGATTCATTAATATATCTTCGATAAAAAAACATGTGATGATCACCAGGATGCATGCTTATATAAATATATACCTCGCCGGAAGTCTTTGTTATTTGAAGATCAACATTATTGTCTGTGTCATCACTAACATTGTCTATATCATCATAATCATAGTTCATGACTTCATCAGCTCGGTCGTCGAGATCGAATATATTTTCATCACCCTCTCCGGTATTGTTCAGATATTGGGAGCCGTCATCTTCATTCAGATCATCTAGCCTATGAGGGTTGCATATGATGTCGAACAATTCCTCTTCTCTCTCTCTGCCGGTATTGTCCGCCATAGCTTTTACTTTACTAATTAATACAGAAGAAATATAAAACAATTTAGTATTCAAATTACAATGCATGGATGCAATTAATCAATAAGGAAAAACTGAATCTCGAATACATCGTCTCGAATATATAATCTCGAATACATCATCGTCTTAATATATATAATCTCGAATACATCGTCTCAAATATTATATATTGAATACATCACTGGCTAGGTACCTAATAAAGATTGAGTACTACAGAAGAATCTAGGGCGCCACTCACGGTTCCTGGGGCGCGGGCGGTGCACACCCAAAGAGAAGGAACCATCACAGGATCATATCTCCGGTCATCTGCCCAAAGAACCCGCCAAGTAGTGGAGAACCTGACGTCGTCCATAGCAGCCATGTAGCGATGGACGTGCTCATCTTCCTCCCTGACACGGCGACGCACCACCTCCGGCGGGGCCGGCTGCCTCTGCACCGAATGTGGCCCACGCGAACGCCACCAAAGAAGATCAGGGTCGACGACGGGACCCGAGGTCGGGTTCCTCACCAAGCGGCGCGCCCCTCCAGGTAGCACCTCCTAGTGCCAGCCCGGCGGAGCCCAGTCCCGGACATGGGTCCTCTGAAGCAGGACGTCGTCGCGAACGGGTCGACGGCGAGGATGCGGGTCGGGCATATCGTCGAGAACAAATACTATATGCCTGCAAAAAGTAACATTTTTTAAATGATTGGATTGTGATAACTAAAATTCTATATATATGCAAATTCTAACAATTTGACATTAATCTAATTCATCTAACTAAAACTAATTCTAAAATTTCCTGATTATATAACTAACATTTCTATAACAATTCTAATATTTATATAACTAAAAAACAGAAAAATTGCTAACATTTCTATAAATATTTCTATAACTAAAAAACAGAAAACATTTATAACATTTCTATATAACTAACATTTCTAATATTTATATAACTAAAAAACAGAATAATTTCCTAACATTTCTATAACTAAAAAACAGAAAAAA
>NW_025240158.1:0-3674 GCF_018294505.1 Triticum aestivum
CTGTCTGAAATGTCTTCAAGAACTTGTAAAAGTAAACAGAGGGAGTAGCAAATTTGGCTAAGAGGTAGTTATGTAATATGGAGTAGTTTCTTCGAGGAGCCTCCTGGAGAACTTATCCCTCTTTTACTCGGCGATGTAACTCTTATAGTAACACCGTAATAAAGTGGGGTGATATGTCTCAGAAAAAATGTGGCATTATTTTTTATTATTTTTTTAATTTTTTTTGTGGGTGAACATTATGTGGCATTCGATCAAAGGCGTGGCGCGCAGACCGTCGAAAAACCGTCCGTTGCCTAGCTAGTGACGGACGGCAACTGCAAAGCTGCCGTTGTCGCTGTCGTTCGGGCAGCAGCACTAGCTAGCTAGCTTTGGCCAAGTTGGAGCTGAGCGTCACATGTCCATGGAAGGTACGTGGAGCTGGATCGGTGTGGACTGGAATTGTTGGTCCCGGGCGTGGAGCTTTTGCACGAGTATTCAAAAATCTTTTCCATCCGTGTGTTGTCGACTCGGCACTCAATCGAATGAAAAGGACGGGACGGAACCAGCTGGGCTGGCTGCCCTTTCTTTCCATTCGATGGGATGTGTGCTATAAAAGAGGACACGGAAGAGATCCAACACAGAGGGAATATTTGGATGAATTTCTTAGAAAGAAAGACCCCGTAATGGGAAGGTGCGGCAAGACCAATTAACTAAAGTCAAAGATTTCTTGATAAAAAATTACATGCAAAGACCACATAATGGGAAGGTACGCATGGATCGGCTACAACACACATGCAGCGTGCATATGCCCTACGCATAGCGGTTTTTTTTTATCATATGTATGTTTTTTTACCAATTCTAAAACAAATTAAGTGATACTAATTATTCGATTGATTATTTTAAAACAACACCCAAACTTTTTACTAATTCTAAAATAATTACAGATGAGTGATACTAATTATTCATATGATTATTTTAAAACAACACCCAAACGAATTCTACAAAAAAAATAAAAAATCGACCGGCTGAGATTTATTACTCATTTAAATCACTAGTAGAAAAAGGGTCAAACGTGAAGCACATTAGTGCCGGTTTGTATTTGAGCCGGCACAAATGTATACATTAGTGCCGGTTCCAACGGCTAGCCGGGCCGCTGTCATTAGTACCGGTTTGTGGCTAACCTTTAGCACCGGTTCGTGCCACGAACCGGTACTAATGAGAGTGGTGGCAGGATGTTGTCAGTCTGGGCCCCCTCCAGCACCTTTAGTACCGGTTCTTGGCACGAACCGGTACTAAAGGTCGTCCTACATAAACCCTTCGTCCACCCGAGCTCGCTGTTCTTCCCCTTTCCCCTCTCCTCTTTGTTCTTCCCCTCTTCCTCTCGAGCTCATCACACATTTTGCCCAAAATTTGTCAAGATTTGAAGGCCCCGATCCATTCAAATGATCACAAAGGTTAGCAACTTTGTCCTTTCATCTCTCATTGCTATATTAGCTCTTGCAATGCTTTATATAGTTATTAATTTGTGAGTTTAGTAATTTGGGAGGAAATATATATATATATATATGTGCTAGTATTTGATTTATATGCAATTTGAGGTTAAAATAACACTTAGTTTGCATATGTAGGTGTGGTTTACTTAGTGTCTTCTAAATCTCCGTCGTAACCACCGTCGATCGTCCGCACCGTCCCGTCGCCGGCACCACCTTGTGGTGAGCCTCTTGTTCATGAAATTTTATATAAAAAATTGATGTTTGTGTGATTTGGATATATAGTTACTCGTATAATAATTATCTTACCCGTACGTTGTTTGTTATACATAGTGCCATGGTTTTGATATCCGTCCCCGTCGGCCCTCGTCCTTGTTATGATTCGGATGTGGTATATTCTCTTTTAAAACTATTTGTTGCATTTCGTGTTTATGACAAATTATGCCCATCAAGTTGACATAGATATTTTTATCTAGGAGGTATGTGAACCGGAAATTCCAACCGACCCTATTGTCGAGAGGTTAAATTTAGTTGAAAGAGAAAACGAGTACTTGAAAGAAAAATTGAAAAGAATTGAGGGGGAGAAGATGGAATTGGAGTTACATGTTGCCGATGTTGTCGATGATCACAAGATCAAGAAGGAGAAAATGCGCTTGAAGATTAGAAAGATTAGAAAATATGCCATCGATAGTGAGGCTTGGTATCATTATGCTGTTGGATCAATTGTTACCTTAGTTGCGATCTTGATCGCATTTGTTGTTGCATTTAAATGCTTTAGCTAGAGAGTTATTTGTTTGTTGCATTTAAGTGTTGTATGAACTTTATGTATGAACTTTATGTATGAACTTGTATGAACTTTATGTATGAACTTGTATTAATTTGGTCTATTCGGTGTTGTGTAATGAAGATGAGCCGGCAATGGATGTACGATGACCGATGCTCTCCCCAGTTCGTTGAGGGCGTGCATACTTTTCTGCTTGCGGCTGAGGCAAACAAGCGGGCGGATGGTTTTATGCCTTGTCGTGCTGGCTGTAAGAATGGTCGCAATTACTCTACGTCAAGAACCATTCACATCCACCTGTTTGAGTCCGGTTTCATGCCCCACTATAATGTTTGGACCAAGCACGGAGAAAGTGGGGTTATGATGGAAGACAATGAAGAAGAAGAGGACGACGACGGCTATCCTGGCCATGGGTTCCCTGAATACGATGATACAACAATGGGGGAAGAAGCTGAGCCGGTAATGCGGGAAGAAGCTGAGCCGGCAATGCGGGAAGAAGCTGAAGAAGAGGCATCAAATGAGCCCGTTGATGATCTAGGTCGGGCCATTGCCGATGCAAAGAAAAACTGCGCAAGTGATTTGGAGAAGAAGAAGTTGCAGCGCATGTTAGAGGATCACAAAAAATTGTTGTACCCGAATTGCGTAGGTGACAAGAAAAAGTTGGGCACCACATTGGAATTGCTGCAATGGAAGGCAGAGAATGGTGTATCTGACAAAGGATTTGGAAAGTTGTTGGTAATGATAAAGGATATGCTTCCAAAGGACAACGAATTGCCCGAGAGTACGTACGAAGCAAAGAAGGTTGTCTGCCCTCTAGGGTTAGAGGTGCAGAAGATACATGCATGCCCTAATGATTGCATCCTCTACCGCGGTGAGTACGAGGATTTGAACGCTTGCCCGGTATGTGGTGCATTGCGCTATAAGATCAGCCGCGATGAGCATGGTGATGTCGAGGGCAAGCGCCCCAGGAAGAAGATTCCTGCCAAGGTGATGTAGTATTCTCCTATAATACCACGGTTGAAACGTTTGTTCCAAAACAAAGAGCATGCCAAGGCGATGCGATGGCACAGAGAAGACCGTAAGAAAGACGGAAAGTTGAGAGTACCCGCTGACGGGTCGCAGTGGAGAAAAATCGAAAGAAAGTACGAGAAGGAGTTTGCAGATGATGCAAGGAGCGTATGGTTTGGTCTAAGCGCAGATGGCATTAATCCTTTTGGGGAGCAGAGCAGCAACCATAGCACCTGGCCTGTGACTCTATGTTTGTATAACCTTCCTCCTTGGTTGTGCATGAAGCGGAAGTTCATTATGATGCCAGTGCTCATCCAAGGCCCTAAACAACCCGGCAACGACATTGATGTGTATCTAAGGCCATTAGTTGAAGAACTCTTACAACTGTGGAATAGAACAGGTGTACGTGCATGGGA
>NW_025240159.1:0-3673 GCF_018294505.1 Triticum aestivum
TATGCTCGGGATCGAGCCGGTTTCTCCGCTACGGCCGCGTCATCTCGTCGTTGATCTCCACCACCAGCGCCTCCCGGCCTTGCCGAGCTCGTACACGGCCTCCCCGGGGTGAGCTTCCGCCCGTTCCCCCTTTCTCCCCCTCTCCCCAATGCCGTATGTCGCCACCCCGCGCCGCCCAAGCTCTGGCCGTTGGCCGCTGTGCGCGCCCGTGCCATGGCGACCCATACACCCCCTGGCCGCGTTCGGCCACGCGCCGGCCTCCCTTGGCCGCACCTCGCCGCTCCCATCGTCGTGTGTTGCGCCCGCAGCTGCCCTTGCCCGTGTGCGCCGGCAACTGCTGCTGCTCGCGACTGCTGCGTGCTACTTTGCCGCTGTTAGCGCTGAAGCTCTCTACTGTTGACTTCTTGCTACTGCTCTTGCTTCCTACTGCTGCTTATTGCTATTGTATCTGCTAGTTACCGTCGCCGCTGCTCGGTTGGTGGTGCTACTGCAGCCTGCTATCTCCGGCTGCGGCTGCTACTGGCCATGGCCAAGGCCATGGCCGTGGTGTGTGTGAGTGTGCTGTGTGTGTATGCAGCGTGGTGTGAGTGTGCTGTGTGAGTGCACGTGTGTGTGAGTGTGTGTGGTGCCGGCCCAAAACTAGTTTAGGTCTATTTAGCTAGATTAGTTCTAGGATTAATTCTGCTGTTTAGATAGTATTAGTTTAGTGCTAGATTAGCCTAATAGCTTATGACATGTGGCCCTCTGTTTTGAATTAGTTTAGTTAATTCTCTTTTTGCACATGGGAAAATAACAAATGGGCCCTGCTTTACCCTGTTGACTGGTCAACCCTAGCTGGTCAACTATTGACTTTAACCCAGGCCCCACTTTCATACACATGGCTAGCCCCCTAGTAGGTGTAGAAGGGATTCTGCCTATTTAGTAATTATACGAATTAGATTAATAAAAGAAATGTAGACAATGCTTAAAACTTTGGAAAATCATAGTACTTAAACCATATGTCGGATGAAAATACTTTGTACATGAAAGTTGGTCAGAACGACGAGACGAATCCGAATACGCAGCCTGTTTGTCAGTCACACGTCCCTAGCATGCTGAACTTGGAACCGTCCCCATCTTTCATGTGTTTGGAAAATGCCAAATGTCAAGAAAACCCATCTGGACGTTTTCCCTCTCTGTTTGCAACGTGTAGTACTGCGTTAGGTCACCCCCAGCATAGCGTTTTGCTTTGTCATGCTTTGTGATGCACTATTTTCTCTTTATTTATTATGTTCCCCGTTCGTTACTTCTTTCCGATAGACCCCGAGACCCGGTTGAACCGGTGCTCGACTGCTTCACCATCGAAGGTTCTTATTTGTCTACAGAGCTTCCAGGCAAGCATCCCCCTTTGAACATTCGGATATCGCCTATTATCTTCTCTCTTATGCTTGCATTAGAAATTGCTGCTGCTATTGCTTTACCTATTCTGATGCATAGCCTGATCTTTAACCTGCTATTGTTACCTACCTGTTTATCCTAAACTACTTAGTATATGCTGGTTAGAGACCCATCAGAGACCCCATGTTGACCCAACTGCCCCGCTGGATTGTCAGAAGACCCGATCAACGGGATTGAAGACCAGGCCCCAGCACCGCATAACACTCCCTTTAGTTGTACAACACCGCAGCGTTACTATCGAGTGCCGAGGGTGATACCTCGCTAGCACTTCTGATGCTAACTCTGTGGAGTAGTTACCCGGTCGTGGTCATCGAGGGTGATTCCTCCTTTTCCCCTTTTGATAACGACGCTGTCATGCAACACCTCAAGTGTGAACCTTGAGGGTGGTTCCTCCTACGTTCACCTTGATTATTACATCGAGTGGAATCCATCGAGGGTGATTCCTCGGGGTTTCCCCCTGCTGTTTCAACACACGGATACTGGGACTTTACAATTGTTACTTGGAAAGGCAGGTCGACCCTGAGGGGTACCCACGAGTGATGTGGAGACGGGTTGACCTGGAGGGTACCCGAGAGTTGAATACGAGGCGTGGTCGGGCATTCTTAGCCCTTGCCGCAAGTCCTCGAGATGGGGTGACGGGGTCACATCTTTCGTGAGTCTCTACTCGTGACCGCACTACCAACACACTAACGGTTTGGACAATTGATTTGAGGGGCCTCTGGCTTGATAGCACTAATCACCACGCAGGAATAAGTATGGGCACTCTACGTCGTACGATTCTTCCGAAAGCTCACTAATGTTAGTGACTGAGTGGCGCATGCTGGGTTGGACTAGTTACACCTTCGCTTGTATAAGGGAGGCTAGGTCTGCTCACCGGCCGCGTTCGCAACACGCAGGATTGCAAAGGACGATTGGCCCATGACCCCTTCACATTTAGGATGTGGACCAGCGTGCTGGCCTCTCTGTTGAGCCTAGGTAGGACTGCGGTGTGTTGATCGTCCGAGGCCGGTCATGACCTGATGGTGTGTCCGGCCGGAGTTGATCGAGCGTGTTGGGTAAGTTGGTGCACCCCTGCAGCGAAGAAAACATCTATCGATAGCCCGTCCTACGGTAACAGACACTCGGAGTTTTATCCCGATCGATACAACTTGAACTGGATACTTGAGATGAGAAACGGATAATATGGCTCTGGGATTGCTTTCTCGCAGGGAGTCAAGGAAGGATCTCTGGGTGAGGTTGATGACACTACTACTACTTTCCTTCATGCTAGTCTGCACTCTTCTAATGCTGCAAGACCGCTGAAGATGCTGAAGATGCTAGTCTTCGATAGGACTAGGCTCTCCCCTCTATTCTGGCATTTCTGCAATCTGGTCCACATATATAGCCTTCCTTTGATAATGTTGCATATGTAGTGTAGATCCTTGCTCGGATGAGTACTCACGTTTGCTTTGCTTTCTTTTCCCCCATATCTGTTTGATGCAACCAGATGACGGAGCCCCTGAGACCGCTGCCACCACCGACGACTACTACTACCCCGAGGGTTCCTACTACCACGTGACGGACACCGACGACCATGAGTAGTTAGGAGGCTCCCAAGAAGGAGGCCTTGCCTTTTCGACCATTGTTACTTTTGTGCTAGCCTTCTTAAGGCAGACTTGTTTAACTCATGTTTGTACTCAGATATTGTTGCTTCCGCTGACTCGTTTGTATTCGAGCTTATGTATTCGAGCCCTCGATGCCCCTGGTTTATAATACAAAGCTTGTATTATTTTAATTTGTGTCTAGAGTTGTGTTGTGACATCTTCTCATGAATCCCTGATCTTGATCGTACACATTTACGTGTATGATTAGTGTATGATTGAATCGGGGGCGTCACATAGATGTGCGGTTCGATGAAGCTAGCGTCCCACAAAGAGAGCACCTACCTCCTATGCTAGATGAAATGTCACCTGAGGAATCCATCAAGTTCAAGGCTACTGAGGATGTCATACCCACTGAAGAATATGCTGAAGAAGGCATTCCAGAACGTGAAGAAAACCATGCTGGTGCATCTGAGGAAATGGCTCTGAAGAAAATGTTGAGCCCAATCAAAGTCCTCAACCTATTCATCCCCACGTTGCAAATGAAGTGCAAATTGAGAGAATCATCGACGGCATCAACGCATCAGGTCCTCTCACATGTTTAAAAGCTTCACATTTGTCTAACTTTTGTGGGCACTTCACTTTTGTCTCTATCA
>NW_025240160.1:0-3673 GCF_018294505.1 Triticum aestivum
CTCTATAGCATACTTCGGCGTCGCAAGTTTGGCCTTATATGCATCAGCTCTGAATCATTGTCTTTGGTCAATAGTTGGGTTGCCCGGCTCCTGTGTTTGCTACCCTACGTTCCGCTCTATCGGCTAGAATAGTAAAGGGAGAACTACTGCGATTGTGCCCTGGCTTTGACCGGATGAGCACCTCAGTAGAGAAAGCCAAAAACTGACTGTCATGATGCGCCGAGAGCTGGTCAACCACTTGACAACTTATTCGAATCTTTAGCGATTCCCCGTGTCACATGAACGGTCTTTTTCAGATCAAAACATGTAAGGCACAATATTACGATATGCTGCATACATACTAGGGGCTATGTCGTAGCCCCACCATAAAACTCCTATTGCTAAGTGAAAGTGTTAACGCCCTATAGTCCGACTGCCTGGTTCGTCGCATTATCATCTCCTATATGGACCAAGATGTTGGATAAAGAGTGATTCAATGCTTTTCCGAACACCCCCATATTTCCTACGAGGGGGCTGAAGCCGACGACTGGAAAACTTTCAAATTACATAAAAAACGGCCGCACAGGAGGAATACAAGCTTTTGAGCAAAAAAAATAGATTAACTATAAAGTTGTCTGTTACAACCCTTGTACACATCACTCGAATATTATGTCTTTCGAGCACTGACCCTCTATCAAGCGGGCGGCCTCTAGGACGTCTCCAAAATAATGCTCTGGTTCCGGACGGTCCTTGCCTTCGGGTGGACTCTTCGTCGCAATATTGAATGCCTTCATCTTCCCCCAGAACCTCTTGACTCGGGCGAAGGCCATCCGTGCACCTTCAATGCACGCCGACCGCGTCATAGCGTCGATACGCGGCACCGCGTCAGCAAGCCACTGCACGAGGCCTAAGTAACTACTCGGAACAGGTTCAATCGGCCACAAATGGACTACGACATTCTTCATGGCAGCGCCGGATATCCTATGCAGCTCGACCCACTGGGACATCTGTTCATTCAGCAACAGAAGGCGCTTCGACACGCCGAATTGCGACCAGAAAAAGCTTCTCCGTTGCACACCCCTCTTGCGCCTGATAAAACTGCGCCGCATCGGAAGAACTCTTCGGCAAGTATAATTTTTTTTCCGGAGAACTCCATACTTGGTTAAGCTAAGCATAGTTCGGATCGCCGAACTTAGCCTGTAGTAAAAAGGGCTTGCCAGCCACAATATCCCCAGCTTGCCGGATTTCCTCACGGGCTGCTCTGGATTCAGACCGCGCCTCTCTCGCCTCTCGTAAGGCCTTTTCAAGTTCAGCCGTTTTGGCTTCATTTTCCTTCTCAAGAAGTTACAGCGGCCAGCTGCATTTTCTAACTTATGCGCCATGGTGGACGATATGGCCTCCTTTTCTTGGCGCCGCGCGGCTTGTTCGGCCCTCAACTCGGCCGATGCCTTTTCGGCGGCCACATTACTAAACCGGGCCTGTTCCTTGGCCCAGGCTAGCTCCACCCGAAGGGCTTCCACGGCGGCAGCACCATCTGCATTCATGCATATTCCATATAAAACTCTTTTCAGAGTCAGGCTTAAATTACAAAGCACACTGGTGTAAGGAATGCCCACCAAACATACCTTGCGAGTCGTCAAGACGCCTGTTGATTAATGCAATGTCATCCTCCGCAGTATCCAGCTTTCGCTGCAGTTCGGCCACTTCCTTACCACGGGTAGCCGCGGGAAGCGCGACAGTCTGCATTCCAAGTTAAAACAAGGTCGGTACCTGAGCGTGTCTTTTTGATCCTCCGATCGCTTCTTTTGGACGGCAATCCGTGTCTCAGGGGCTACTGCATATACAACAGGTGCATTCGCTCAATAATATTCCATTGACAAAATTACATCACAAACCTCAAAACCCCTTAGAAGGCTCATGAAGGCCTCATTCAACCCGCTCTTCGCGGAGAGAACCTTTTCGACCACCGTAACCATTAAGGCGCGGTGCTCCTCTGAAACGGACGCCTGTCGCAGCATGTCCGTCAGCATCTTCGGCACTCCTGGGTCTTCGGACACCGTTGCCGGAGCACGATGTTCCTTTAAAGGAATCCGCTTAACTACTTCCAGAATCATCTCCGGTTGTGAGCCAGACAGTTCGGGGCCGCCATTCTTGACCCCCGAACCCAGAATGACAGAGGCACCACCTTCGGGTAACTCCTTCCTCGTTTTCTGTGCTACTTGCCGGTCGGGAGGGGCCCTCTGGGACGACACCTCAAGATTATCCGCCCTGTTGGGCAAGGAGGCCGGAGAAGGCGTGTCACTCTCCATCATCTCTGGAAGAAGGTTCCCCGAGGAGGAGGACGATTGAGAAACACCAGGCGTTAACCTGCGAGGACGTGGACATGTCGGAGAACTACTTAAGTAATAAGAAAAGAACGAGGTATGGTTAAAGTACCTCGCTTTACTTACGGTCTGGCTGGAGGTTCGTCCTGATCATCAGGCTCCACATTGACATCGCTCGCCTGGCTCAAGCCGACCGATGATGGCATCTTTTCTTTCTTGGAAAGTTTCCCCTCCTGGCCTCCAGAGGCAGCCCGCTTCTTGCCGTGGCAGGCATCTCCTTTGGGCTCCACGCTCTCACCCCCCTCTGCGGACACCCTGTACGGTGTCGGAATTAACATCCGCGTCAGTAGGGTGGACGCGGGATCTTCGGGAAGGGGCGCCGGACTCCATATTAATACCGCTTTATTTATCCAGTCCTGCGTAGGGGCGGAGTGCTCAGTATATTGTCAAAAGAGGTTGAAATAAAAGGTGTTGAATACTTACCGAAGTGTCCGGATGATTGCAGTGGAGGCCAACATCTTCGGTGGTGTCCGACCATTGCTCTCGCTCCCCGAAATATAATTTCCACATTCCTTCGTTCGTCGTGTCGAAGAAGTGCTGAATGGTCCGCCGCCCTTCTGGATTGAACTCCCACATACGGATAGGCCGCCGCTGACATGGCAGGATCCGGCGGACTAGCATTACTTGAACAATGTTCACAAGCTTGATGCCTCTCTCGGTAAGGCTTCGAATGCGACTTTGCAGAGTCTGCACCTCATTAACGGATCCCCAGTTCAATCCCTTGTTGATCCATGAAGCGAGTTGAATTGGAGGGCCGGGTCGGAAAGCAGGAGTAGCCATCCACTTGGAGCCCCGCGGCTGATTGACATAAAACCATCCCTGCTGCCATAGTTTGGAAGACTCGGCGAAAGATCCTTCAAACCAAACCGCGCTGGCAAGCTTGCTTATAGCAACGCTGCTGCACTCTGCCTGCTCCTCTGAAGGAAATATGCCCTAGAGGCAATAATAAAGTTATTATTTATTTCCTTATTTCATGATAAATATTTATTATTCATGCTAGAATTGTATTAACCGGAAACATAATACTTGTGTGAATACATAGACAAACAGAGTGTCACTAGTATGCCTCTACTTGACTAGCTCGTTGATCAAAGATGGTTATGTTTCCTAGCCATAGACATGAGTTGTCATTTGATTAACGGGATCACATCATTAGGAGAATGATGTGATTGACTTGACCCATTCCGTTAGCTTAGCACTTGATCGTTTAGTTTGTTGCTATTGCTTTCTTCATGACTTATACATGTTCCTATGACTATGAGATTATGCAACTCCCGTTTACCGGAGGAACACTTTGTGTGCTACCAAAC
>NW_025240161.1:0-3673 GCF_018294505.1 Triticum aestivum
CTATTCCACCTATAGTGCTATGTCCACGGCTCACCCTCATGTATTGCGTGAAAGTGGAAAAAGTTTGAAAATACTAAAGTATGAAACAATTGCTTGGCTAAAACCGGGGTTGTGCATGATTTAAATATTTTGTGTGATGAAGATAGAGCATAGCCAGACTATATGATTTTGTAGGGATAGCTTTCTTTGGCCATGTTATTTTGAGAAAACATGATTGCTTTGTTAGTATGCTTGAAGTATTATTGTTTTTATCTCAATATTAAACTTTTGTTTTGAATCTTTCGGATCTGAACATTCATGCCACAATAAAAAAATTATATGATCAGATTATCTATGAATATTATTTGGTTCTTCTCTGAATTTTTATATGCCTGATTTGATATCTTTGCAAGTCTCTTCAAATTATCAGTTTAGTTTGGCCTACTAGATTGATCTTTCTTGCAATGGGAGAAGTGCTTAACTTTGGGTTCAATCTTCCGGTGTCCTTTCCCAGTGACAGTAGGGGCAGCAAGGCACATATTATATTGCTGCCATCGAGGATAAAAAGATGGGGTTTCATCATATTGCTTGAGTTAATTCCTCTACATCATGTCATCTTACTTAATGTGTTACTCCATTCTTTATGAACTTAATACTCTAGATGCATGCTGCATAGCGGTTGATGTGTGGAGTAATAGTAGTAGATGCAGAATCGTTTTAGTCTACTTAACACGGACGTGATGTGTATGTTCATGATCATTGCCATAGATATCGTCATAACTATGCGCTTTTCTATCAACTGCTCGGCAGTAATTTGTTCACCCACCGTAATATTTGCTATCTTGAGAGAAGCCACTAGTGAAACCTATGGCCCCCGGGTCTCTTTTCGATTATATTAAATCTCTTTTACATCTTACTAGTTTCCGATCTACTATTTTGCAATCTTTTACTTTCCGATCTATAAACCAAAAATACCAAAAAAAAATTACTTTACCGTTTATCTATCTCTATCAGATCTCACTTTTACACGTGACTGTGAAGGGATTGACAACCCCTTTAGCGCGTTGGGTGCAAACTGTTGATTGTTCTTGCAGGTATTCGGTGACCTGTGCGTTGTCTCCTACTGGATTGATACCTTGGTTCTCAAAACTGAGGGAAATACTTACGCTACTTTGTTGCATCACCCTTTCCTCTTTAAGAGAAAACCAACGCAAGCTCAAGAGGTAGGAAGAAGATAGATTGGTACACAAATCTGGATTGGTACACAAATTTATCAGGTTAATTTGGATGGATTTTTGGAGCTACAGAAGTATTCTAGAGATACAGATTACTACAGACTATTCTGTTTTTGACAGATTCTGTTTTTTGCTTGTTGTTTGCTTATTTTGATGAATCTATGGGTAGTATCGGGTGGTATGAACCATGCAGAAGTTGGAATACAGTATATATTACACAAATATAAATAAAGAATGAGTTTGCAACAGTACCTTAAAGTGGTGATTTATTTTCTTATACTAACGGAGCTCATGAGATTTTCTGTCGAGTTTTGTGTTGTGAAGTTTTCAAGTTTTGGGTAAGGATTTGATGGACTATGGAATAAGGAGTGGCAAGAGCCAAAGCTTGGGGATGCCCAAGGTACCCCAAGGTAATATTCAAGGACAACCAAAAGCCTAAGCTTGGGGATGCCTCGGAAGGCATCCCCTCTTTCGTCTTCGTGTATCGGTAACTTCACTTGAGGCTATATTTTTATTCACCACATGATATGTGTTTTGCTTGGAGCGTCTTGTATGAATTGAGTCTTTGCCTTTTAGTTTACCACAATCATCCTTGCTGTACACACCTTTTGGGAGAGACATGCATGAATCGTGACTTATTAGAATACTCTATGTGCTTCACTTATATATTTTTTTAGCAAGGCAATATTGCTCTCATGCTTCACTTATATGTTTTTAGAGCACGGCAGTGGCTTTATTTTATAGAAATTGTTGAACTCTCATGGTTCACTTATATTATTTTGAGAGTCTTTTAGAATAGCATGGTAATTTGCTTGGTTTATAAAATTAGTCCTAATATGATCGGCATCCAAGATCGATATAATAAAAACTTTCATATGAAGTGCATTGAATACTATGAGAAGTGTGATTCTTTATGATTATTTTGAGATATGAAGATGGTGATACCAGAGTCATGCTAGTGGAGTAATTGTGAATTTGAGAGATACTTGTGTTAATGTTTGTGATTCCCGTAGCATGCACGTATGGTGAAGCGTTATGTGATGAAGTTGGAGCATGATTTATTTATTGATTGTCTTCCTTATGAGTGGAGGTCAGGATCGCGCGATGGTTAACTCCTACCAACCCTTCCCCTAGGAGCAAGCGTGTAGTACTTTATTTTGATGACTTGTAGATTTTTGCAACAAGTATGTGAGTTCTTTATGACTAATGTTGAGTCCATGGATTATACGCACTCTCAACCTTCCACCATTGTTTGCCTCTCTTGTGCCGCACAACTTTCACCGGTACCATGCACCCACCATTACCTTCCTCAAAACAGCCACCATACCTACCTATTATGGCATTTCCATAGCCATTCCGAGATATATTGCCATGCAACTTTTCAGCATTCCGTTTATTATGACACGCTTCATCACTGTCATATTGCTTTGCATGATCATGTAGTTGACATCGTATTTGTAGCAAAGCCACTGTTCATAATTTTTTTCATACATGTCACTCTTGAATCATTGCACATCCCAGTACACTGCCGGAGGCATTCACATAGAGTCATATTTTGTTCTAAGCATTGAGTTGTAATTCTTGAGTTGTAAGTAAATAAAAGTGTCATGGTCTTCATTATTAGAGCATTGTCCCATGTGAGGAAAGTATGATGGATACTATGATTCCCCCACAAGTCGGGATCAGACTCCAGACAAAAAATAAAAAAAATAAAAAAAGAGCCATAAAAAAAGAGTGAAGGCCCAAATAAAAAAATGAGAGAAAAAGAGAGAAGGGGCAATGTTACTATCCTTTTACCACACTTGTGCTTCAAAGTAGCACCATGATCTTCATGATAGAGAGTCTCCTATGATGTCACTTTCATATACTAGTGGGAATTTTGCATTATAGAACTTGGCTTGTATATTCCAATGATGGGCTTCCTCAAAGTGCCCTAGGTCTTCATGAGCAAGCGAGTTGGATGCACACCCACTTAGTTTTTTTGAGCTTTCATACACTTATAGCTCTAGTGCATCCGTTGCATGGCAATCCCTACTCACTCACATTGATATCTATTGATGGGCATCTCCATAGTCCGTTGATACGCCTAGCTGATGTGAGACTATCTTCTCCTTTTTGTCTTCTCCACAACCACCGTTCTATTCCACCTATAGTGCTATGTCCACGGCTCACCCTCATGTATTGCGTGAAAGTGGAAAAAGTTTGAAAATACTAAAGTATGAAACAATTGCTTGGCTAAAACCGGGGTTGTGCATGATTTAAATATTTTGTGTGATGAAGATAGAGCATAGCCAGACTATATGATTTTGTAGGGATAGCTTTCTTTGGCCATGTTATTTTGAGAAAACATGATTGCTTTGTTAGTATGCTTGAAGTATTATTGTTTTTATCTCAATATTAAACTTTTGTTTTGAATCTTTCGGATCTGAACATTCATGCCACAATAAAAAAATTATATG
>NW_025240162.1:0-3673 GCF_018294505.1 Triticum aestivum
GCTGGGTTAATAACTAATCTAAACATAACATTAAGTTAAACTAAACAGACACTGGGCCCACATGGCAGTGAAACAGTGGCTAAATAAGTTAGAAAAAAACTAAACTAATTAACAGGGGGCTGGCCCCACCTGTCATCGACCCAGGGGAGGTCAACCCCTGGTCAACAGGGCCTAACCCGCCGGCGGTTCGTCGCCGGTGGCAACAGGCGCGGCGGAGGGCTCGGGCTCGCTCCTCCAGTGTCCAAATGGACGGAGGAGAGCGGCTACGGAGAGCTGGAGCTCACTCGCGCCCGTTTCAGCAAGCAGCAGCAGCTAGGGCGGCCGAAGACGATGGCCTCGAGCTCGGCAGCGGCGGCCGGAGCTCGGGCGTGCTTGGGATTGCGTTGGGGTGCACGGGGAGGACGGTGGTGGGGTGATATGTGCTACTGGGAGCGTGCTGAGCACGATGGAGTGCTCGGACACGAGCTCCAGTGACTAGCGCGGCGGCGGCGACATCGCCGGCGGTGGTAAGCTCGCGGCTCCGGCGGATTTGATAGCTACGCGGTGGAAACGAGGCAGGGGAGAGAGGGGAAAGATTCCGGTGCTCACGGTGAACTCGCAGAGCAGACTAGTGGGCTCGGGGATGGCTTGGTGACGACGAAACAACGACGGCGATCTCGGGCGGCCGGAGATGGGGAAGATGGCGTGGGCGGCGATGCAGGGCGTCCGGCGGGGCATGGGTTGGTGGAGAGGAAGAGGGGGTCGAGGCGGAGCCTCTGGGTGCAACGACGAGGCGAGGCAGTGGCTGTGGCCACGACGACGCTCGTCGGCGGCGACGGACGCGTTCGGTGGCGGAAAGAACAGAGGAGGTGAGAGCGTTTGGGGGGAGAGAGAGGGAGTCCAGGGGGTCGGGGCAGCGCCGAGGAGATGACGTGAGGCGTCGCGGTGTCCAGGCGATGCAGACGAGCAGGGTGGTGGCGTGGCGAGCTCGGGCGCGTGCGCCGTGTCCCTCCTCTGCCTACTGGCGCGAGGAGGAAGACGACAGGGAGGAGGAGGTGGGCTGGGCCTGCCAGCTAGGCCGCCAGGTAGGTTTGGGCCGGGTGGGCTGAGAGGTGAGCGCCAGGTAGGCTTCTGCTCTTTTTTTATATTTCTGTTCTGTTTTCTTTTATTTAATTCTTTTGCCACTATTTTGAATTTAAAATAATTCAAACAATGCCAAAAACTCCTCTGAATATTTTTATTTTGCTAGATGGACTTTTCCAAAAGCTCATAAAATATTTCAGGGGTATTTGAAATTATATTCTAGTTATATGAATATAATTCAAATTCAAATAGCTAATGATTTAAATTCAAAGTCCCAAAAATAAATCCTTAAAAATGTTCAATATTTTTGGTTAGGATCAAAACCCTTGCCAAAAATATCAGACATCTAAGAAGAGCATTTTGGAACAATGAATGAGATTTTAGGGTTTTTGCCCTTCTTTTATTTAGGGTTTTGAGGCTTCTAAATTCCTCAGTTCAAGTTTCAAAAATTTAAACATGATGCACAGATGGAAGCAAGCATAAGTTAGGCCAGAACTAGGGATGTGACAACTCACCCCCACTAAACAAGAATCTCGACCCAAGATTCAAGTGTAGGGTAAGACGATGGGGAACGCGACCTAACACAATCTTCACGATCCAGGTTGCCCTTCATAAGAACATTGATTCGATCACCATCATTGTCTTGATGTCTTGCTCTGATAACTCTAGCTAATCATGACAAGAAGAGGAAAGGAAAACTCTAGAAGGATCAATTTTCTCGAAGGTCGAACAACTCACGGAATGAGACATAGAACCATCTCTCGGGTTGAGACACGAGATACACATCAAGAGGGGTGGAAAGAAACGGATGACGAAGGTTCACTAGATGGACAATAATTCCACACTTAAGAAGGTGGTAAACGATTGTTAACGTAGCGAGGAGTTGAGTTGCCACGATACCATAACGGGGCACCTTAGGGAAGGTGACTTGTGGAAATATCCCCTTAAGTGGCAAAAAGAATTACCTTTGATTCAGAGATCATTGAAACTCTTTATACCAGCCTAAGGAAAATCTCGAGCGATCGTTTGGAGGGGGTCGGTAGAATGGCATACTCGGACTTGGATGATGTGGATTACCTTGTTGAAGACAACGTAATGGATGAATTTTCTTATCACCGGAAATGGAAGAGACCCGTGGTAGAATGGCACATTGGCGGTGCAAGCTGGAAACAAAATGCAAATGCTGGGAATGATTCTGGTAACTGGGAAAGAACCCAACAATAGAGAGTGAATTCACTGTTTGAAAAGGTCATAGCATTGCCGAGGAAACTGAGAGGAATCCCAGTTAGTGCCGATGATAACACGTAGCGCTTGTGCGTGCTCTCAAGAACTTGAGCATTTCCACAATCATCAAGGTTTTATCAACATCCGTGTCAAGGGTGCTGACAACACAACATACTACCCTGATGGATAATGATGGATGATGCAGATGCAAAGGAAGATAACACCTTCTCAGATTTCACCTTAGCGAGGCCAAGGAGACAAAATCTGGACGATCGACCGAGAGACATTTAGCACTCCGCTTCTAATGTTCCCCTTGATGTGCTAGCGTAATCCATAGATAATTATGGTTTGATATCTAGAACATCAAGTAAAGGTCGGACTTCGGGAGCACAAAAATCCATAAGGAATAACTACGGAGGTAATTCCTGCGGAATCCTTATGGGGAGGTGGCCAACTTCTTCAAACAAGATACTACAATAATAGGTCCTTCGACTGGGTGGTGCTGGCCGCGACATCCACTTTACCAGTTATCGAGGGACCAATATTATAGTTCTTGGGAAATGTTCCAACCATCATATCTGCCTGAGATTCAGATCTGGTTGGTGTCAGAATATTCCAGACTCATCGAGTCTAGGAAGAAAAATGAAAGTTTGCAACATAAATCGACGAGATGACGTTGCGAGATTCTTGGGAAATGAACTATGATAGCAAGCTCCAAAACATGAGCTGGTTCTGCTATACACATGTGAACATGTTGTCTCAGTCAAACATGATCACATGGTAGTATTACAATAAAACACTACCGAGTTCCGGTGGGGAACCATCATCGAGGATATTGAAGTCTTGTGCATGACCTAGGATTAGCACATCAACTCCTTTTCCTTGAACAAATCAATCAGTGGCTTGGTGTGCTACGGAATACATATGGAGTGGAGGTAATTAATCTACCAAACCATAGTATACTTTGCACCTGCATGACTGACTTGGGACGATTCCAGAGGAAACAAAACAAACCTTTCTCAAACCCACGGCGGCAACTTACATCAAATGCACGTGAATCAAAGAAAGTCACTTCTTTCATCCAGCATATACTTCATGAACGGGGCATGAAGAAAATGCCTATAAAAGTTTCCAACACTACGTTGATGTTCAACATGAATCATGGGGGAGACAAAATGCTGCTGATGGGCTCAACAACAACTCATCGGAATTTCCATATCACTGGACTTCCACCATCATGTGAACACGGTGATAGTATTGGTCAGACCAAAAGATGTAATGGTATATGCTCGAGGGATCAACCACGAGTAAGACAACATTACAAGCATCGTTGGTACTGATTTGATTGACGATAGCCCACACTCAAATCAAAGGATTGATAAGACAA
>NW_025240163.1:0-3673 GCF_018294505.1 Triticum aestivum
GAGTAGTAGTGTCAAGTGGGAGTAGCAACACTAGAGGAATTCATTTTTGGTGGTGCTCCTCGGGAGTTGAGTCGGGAATTTCAAGGTGGAAACCTAAGGTCTGGCCTTCATTGGTTGTGTTTGGCAATTGCCTTGTTGAAGTAATTGTTTTGAGAGCTTGCACTTCTCCAGGGTGAAAATCTAAGATGTTTGATTGGGGCAACGACTGCGCTTGTGCACTGTTTCCTTCCTGCTGACATTGCTTTTATGTTTTTCGGGTGCTGTATTTGATGGTTGTTTGTGTGCGGCTGCTGAGAGAAGTACATCACTATGGCAGGACCTTTTTTTTTCTTTCCTTTTTCCTTTGGCTGTGTGCATTCTGGATGTCTTTGCAACATATTGTTGATGCAGACACTGGGTGTAAATAGTATCTTCGTGATATTAATATATTTCCCTTTTATAAAAAAAGTTGATGAAACCTTCTCATTAGCCTTCCCAAATTATTCCTTGATTTGAGCTTTATCTATTAGGCGGGGCGAGAGCCTGTTTCGAGAATTAAGAGAATTTGAGCCTTTTTTATTGTTGATATCATTGCTATATTGTTGATTACCATGCTGCAGTGTGGTAATTGGAGCCTCTTTTACTTTCCCATATATACGAGGAGCCTCGTCACGGACGTGATATCATTTGTAGCAGGGCAACATTTCATGCACAACAAAACGATGTATCAAATTGCCAGGCAAGTAGTCCTTACACAGCACAAAAACATACCAATGATATTATTTTTTTGACAAAGGATGAATTTTTGTTGGCTCAAAATCAAGCATCAAAAGGATACAAACATGATGAGCACATATCTGGCCTCTCCATAGATAGAATGCACACAACCAACATCAGCACACGCACACAAACATGCGAACATCAAGCAAAGTCATAGAAGGCCAAAACTATATGTAGGCGCGGAAAAATTGAAAAAATAACCAAAAAGTGATCAAATCTACGATCGGCAAACTGCGGGAATGACCATATCCGCACGAACCATATCATGACACCACACGGATGACGAGGTTCTACAACAACAATACCTTCAAGAAGGGAGAGATGCTCATGCCCCGCCATCACCGTATCCACCCGCGAAGGTGAAAATCTAGGTTTTCACCATGCAAAATCAGTCCAAAAATATCCGAGCAATGCCTTCAACAAGGCAATGACAGAAAAAACGTCGCCATTGCCAGCTTTAACCAACTCGAGTGAGACCTTATGCTTTCACCCCGGAGGTCGAGACCGGGTGCTTGAGTAGCACCATCACTAAAGTCACTCATGTATTGTCGCCACCACTTTTTCGTGATCCCAACAACACATGTCATGTGCACTCGCCGCTGCTCTACAACCATCCCTCGGCGTCATGCCATCGTCCATAGTTTACATCTCATCGCTAAAATCAACCACCAGATCTGGCGAGATGAACCCTCCCAAATACTTTTTGGTGACCACCGCCGTCGTGGAGCCATAGGAGGTCGCTGCAACACAGTCTGCAGCCACCACCACCTGGTCAACTGGATCTGGATCACCACCACCAAGCCGTCTAGATCTGAATTAAAGCAACCATGACGGGTCAACCCACATTAAATCTGACCACCGCGCCATCCGCATGGCCACGGACAATCGCCGCCATCTAGAACCACATGGGCTACCACCCACGTTCCAAGACACCGCTGCCCGGAGACAACCCGAGGACCTATCATCATGGCAGAGGCCGGTGGCCATGGCGGTAGTGCGTGGCGATGTGATCCTCGCGGTGCTCCACACAATCAGACTCAGGCCACAAGCCATGGCGACCCGCACCGCACAAGCGTTGCTTCCTCGCCGTGCTGCAGCGTCTTGCGCTACGTGCGCCCATCAAGGAGGGAAGAAGAGGCCCTGCCACTGACTAGGCTTCGCCCGGGAGTGACCTCCGGCAGCGGCAAGGAGGAGAAGAGGTGGGGAACGTCGGAGGGCCTGGCGGCGCTAGAGTTCACTCCGTGACGGGCGACGTGAGCAAACGATGCATTTTTTGGGTAAGGATAACAACCATATAAAGGATGCAAATTGGAAAACAATGAAGCACATGCTCCTGGATGGGTAACAAAATTGCTACCGCATCGAGGAGCATCTTATTACAGGGAGGAATAAGTCTCTAAAAGTTGAAGATGTAGGCGAGTGGTGCGGTGTGGGGGCCGAGCAGGCACACATGTACTAATCCTCTTGTCATGCTCTACTGAGTGAGAGAGATAGGGAGTCCCTTGTACGTTGGTCTCATTTCTCCTCCACTCCACATGCGAGACTAAAATCTGCTGATGCCAGACAACCATTAATGCATCTATGTGACTTTTGAGGAATTAAAAAATAAATGGGCCAAAACCCCATATACTTTCAACAATGACAAGGATGTGGACGTCGATAGCAAGGGGGGCAGTTGGGGTTGTCAGTGTCTGCAAGAACAGTTTATGAGATGTAAATTTTCCATTGAGAGTTCTGGAAGCATATTGTACGTAACACCTTACTATCACCATGGTGAACCGAGTTTTTAACTACTGCCTCAAGTAGAGCAAGTATTTCGGAAACAAACTACACAATGAGTCAAGACAGAAGGAAGCTATAGTTAGTCTTTAATTATTTCTCTTTGCCATTTCTTCATCTGTCTAGCCATATATTTTACATATTGTTTCATCGGTTTACCAAAAGCTAGCAGGGGTGAATTTCCTCAAGAATCATCTTTGTTTGGAGCACCACGAGCTTTACGTCCGTTTAATACTCCAATCAACATGACTAACATTTAGAACACATAGGTACGGTAGATTAAAGATGGAAATATATGCCTATATAAGCATTTAGAAATTTGGTAGTTTATTTACAGTTTAAACCTAAACTGTTTCAATGATCAAAACTCGCAATGACGGTATAATACTCTGTGTCTCCATGTAAGACACGAACATTTGTCTAGTGACTTAATTGATGCTAGCTATTTTGTAATAAATCTGTGGTCGTATCTGCAAGATTGAAATGCCAGAGCATCGTACCGTTTATCTGTATCGCACTCGGACCCGCCAGCCCTCCAGAGGGCATCATAATGAGCTGAACGATCTCAAGTATAACGAGCAGAAAAACAATGTTCGTGTGGCACCTCCAAGCCATGGTAAAATGAAGGCTGTTGCACACACCACTCTCTTTCTCTTTGTATTGTCACCCTGCTGCTTCGTCTGTCTCTATATAAAGGATTTGTCACCATGTTGAACGCACCCACAACTTGGCTTTTGGTTCATTGGATGGTTGTTGCTGGCAGCTGGCATGGACGCAGACACGCTCTACTTGCCCTTTTAATTGGCAGCTTTGCTTGACTTTTGAAAGTGGAGACAGCCCGAACTTCGCTGCTTCGAGTAGTGGACTGCCTACGTCCGTGTCAAAATGGTGCTTCACCATACGACATGTCACAGCAAGTCTTAAACGTCTGTCTCTGGGACCATACCAGGAACAACGACTCCTTAACCTCTTCTCAAATGTGGCTGAATCGTCAATGCGGATGGGTGGACGTCTACTCCTCGAAGCAGTGAAGTTCATGGAAGCTGCCAGCCACGACCATCCAAATTTCTAACTACGACTATTCCATGTATGCGTGTGTATATAAGCGCTTGTGTCTGTACTGATGTTCAAATTT
>NW_025240164.1:0-3673 GCF_018294505.1 Triticum aestivum
AGAAAAAATTACGTTTGGCCCAAAATGTCATGGATGTGCCTTTTTTATAGTGATCAACCGCGTTGTTCTAACGCTTCCGCTTTCGCTCTACGAGGGTACGTGGACAACACTCTCCCCTCTCGTTGCTATGCATCACCATGATCTTGCGTGCACGTAGGAAATTTTTGAAATTACTACGTTCCCTAACAAAGAGGGATGAACACTGGAGAAAGACTAAGCATGGAGATGATGGCATGCGCAAGGGGAACAAGAACGGAGTTACAAGTGATGATTTCGGGACTTTGAAGCCACCATAATGAGTGCATGAAGCCTTGGACGAAATATACAAGATGCCACTTCATAAATTTCGTCCAGCGGCTATTATAGGTGATGCGCCACCTTATTATTGGGGCAGGCCCATGTAATTTCGAAATACTTGAGTATAGGCTATTTTTAGAGTCCGTATGTGTGGGGAAACAAGAGATATGTACATCAATTTCATCAGTACATGAACCTCTGCCTCCCCTGAGCGCGGCCATGGCCGCCGCGCCCAGCGCGAGCACCTCTAAGAACCGCTGCCATCTCAGAGATGGCCCTGAGCCTGCAACCGAGGCAGATCTGGAACCGTCAACAATGGCGGCCAAAATCGAAAACCCTAACAAAAATCGAGAGGGAAGCTTGGGGGAGAAACCAACCAACTACGAATGAGGAAGAGGGGTCAGAGATCAGGTGCTCGCGGCGAGGGAATGATGGCGAGGGGAGAAGAGAAGGAGGCGGGACGCCGGATTTTATACCGGTGGTAGGGTGGGGCGAGGAGAGAGAAAGGGGGACGCCAGGTTTTATGCCGGCTGTAGCTGTGACCCACATGTCAGAGTGGTTCTTCCCATCCTACGGAGGGAGGAGCCGCTCTAGGGAGAGGGGGAGGCCCCGCCCGTCAGCGACTGCAGGCTTGCATGTTGTGGGGCCCCTCCTTGGCCTGGGTGCGAACCGCCTGCTGGCCTCCTATTCTGGTTCTTCCTGCTGCGCAGGATAGATTGAGCCGACGTGGCACAACGACTCGGCTCGTTCATCGTCGCTCGAAGGCTTGGCTTGGGCTCGTGTGTGTGCAAGGGTTGAAGAAGAAGTCTTGGTTGGAGAACTGGGTGAGGAAGGAGGAGAGGCCGAGGGAGGAGTGAGCAATAATGGTGGCTGATAAGCCGTTGTTTCACCTACAGTAGTAAAGCAATAAAATGTCTGACGGAACATGGAAAGGGGTCGGATTTGTTAATTATGATCCATATCCTCGGCTTTGGCTGGTCTTTAAAATAAATTTTTTATATTAAACTTTTGTACTTATTTAAATAGTTGTATAATAGTATGGTTTTAATTAACAGAAATTTCTATTACTTAGCCAACATAGTTACCAAACTAATAATGTTGCTAAATATCACATATAAATTTGTTTGTTTGTCAAGCCGTTTTAATCTATATCACTTAAATTTTGCTTCTCCTACATTTAATTGTATGATATAACAAAATTTGTTTTCAAATTAATTTTAAATATTTTATTAACTGTATAGTGTAATATGTACTTGCATGTATGTGTGTGTTTTCATATATATATATTAATATCATTAAATATCAACCATGCAAAAATATCATTAAATATCATGATGCAGATTTGTAAAGTGTATAATTCACAAAAATATTAATAGTGTTATCTAGTGTCTTATTAGGCAAGTTCATATAAACTTCTAGGGTATGCCAAATGTGTCCTGCAAGTTGGGTTCATTATTAAAAATGAAAAACATGTGCATGATTTGTATTTTCATTTCAAATATCTCATGTATACCATTAGGGCCGTCTTAGATGTATTATTCCCAGTGTTCGTAAATTTTCCCAGTTGACCATCATTCATTCTCATATGTGTAGAGGTGGGTTGTACTATATGTCTTTGATTTGAGGACTGGTAAAGTTTTGTGGAACTTCAACAGAAGATGTTGTCATATATGTTTCAATGACTTCATCACTGGTGGAAGAACTGATCATTCATGGCCAATCTTCAAGTGAAACACATACCGACAATCCTCTTTTTAACGAGCGCCCAACTTCTCATTAAGTTGTCATATATGTCATATGCTTAATGTATATATTTATGTATGTTTGAAGGTGGAGCGGTGAAGGAGTTGATCAATATTTTTCCACGCTTGGAAAGGGTACCATATGTGACTATGAAACCGAAACATTCTCCCTTGTTGACAACACATCCTTGGAGGTAGAAAATGTGGTAGACTTCAGTTGGTCACCGATTGATTCCATCTTATGCCTTTTTGTTCAGGATCTAGGTAATAGAATCCAGCTTGCCAGCGTAAGTACAAATCTCTGCGGGATTTTCATTTGGTGCAAATTCCCAACAAAGTAGTGCTGTGTTGGAAAAAAATTTAGCGTCTGCAATTGCAAAATGCACTAGCAAAACAATGGAGAGTATCTTGCCATCCAGGTAGATCAGTATGCAGAATCAGAGAACATAACTTGCACTAGTTTTGAGTTGTTCATGACCAAGGAGAGGGGCATCCCAGTTTTTGAATTAGACACCAAGAATGACAATATAATCGCCTTTGCGTAGGAGCCCAATGGCTGCCGGTATGCTGTTATTCATGGCGACGAGGTTAATCACGATATAAGCATCTATTTGATGTACACAGCCGATAGTGTTAGCCGTGTGTCGAGGCTCACAATACTCAGGAACAGACATGCTAGTGCAGTGTTCTGGTCTCCTGCGGGAAACTTCATTGTTCTTGTTGGACTGAAGGGTACCAGTGGCCAGTTGGAGTTCTACAATGTTGATGATCATGAGACCATGACCACAGAAGAGCAGTTGGAGTTCTACAATGTTGATGATCTTGAGTTCATGGCCACGGAAGAGCATTCTATGGTGATTGATGTCATGTGGGATCCCACGGGAAGGTGTGTGAGCTAATCACAATAATTTTTTGTGCCCTCTCTATTTTGGAAAGTTCTAGGAAATTGTCGCTTGTTAGCCATGTACTACATAATAGCTTAACTATATGGGTTATTATTTAAACCTGAAGTGTTGAAATATATATTCATTAGGTGAAACTCTAGATACCTGCATTCTCAAATAGTATGATGGAATATTTACACTCAATGCTTATTGGTTACAACCTAAACATTTGGCTATATATCACTAGTGGAAAAAGTGCTAGCCACAACTTCCGTTGGTGGCGCGCCATTTACAACCAGTGCCAGCACTATTTTTTTCAAATAGTGGTGGCGTTGGCTTATTTGGAACGACATTAGTAGGGGCATTGTGGTGGCGTTGGAAAACATGATAGCGTCAGAAGTATATGGGATCAACAATTGGTACCAGGCGCAATATAGTGATGTCGTGGAATAGCATGGAACTCCAGCACTATGATGTTTAGTTGTGGCGTGCTCTTGGTTCCGACACCAATATTGTTATTTTGTCAGTGCCAACATTCTTATTTTATTACTTTTATAATATATTGTTGTTTGGGACTTCAAATATGTAGTTTGACACTTATAATATTGTAGTTTACTTTTATTAAACTTCTATTATTTTAAATGGAAATATTGTCATTTTTTAAATATGTACTTTGAGACACTTTAAATTTACTTTTTTTTTCTTTTTTAGTTTAACTTGAAATATATAGTTTTGAGCCTTCAAATATGT
>NW_025240165.1:0-3673 GCF_018294505.1 Triticum aestivum
TGCTGAGGGGCAGTCTGCTCCGGCAAGCCTTATGGTTTGTTCCGTTGAAGCAGACGCTCCTGACAAGTTTTGCTCCGGCAAGCTTGCCGGGGAACATCAAGCTCCGGCAGGGCCGCAAGTCCTTGCCGTGGAAGCGGATGTTCCCGCAGCAGCAGATGTGCCTTTAGTCCTTGTTGTCGAGCCACAAGCTCCAGCATGGACACAACAGATTGTCCATTTCCTTCAGACAGGAGAACTTCCCGAAGAGCAAGAAGAAGCGGAAAAAGTAGCCCGGCAGTCAAGTATGTACCAGTTTGTCGATAGCATACTGTACAGAAGAAGACTCAACGGTGTGAAATTGAAGTGTATTTGCCGGGAAGATGGACAAAAGCTGTTGGCAGAGATACATGGAGGCATATGTGGCCACCACATTGGTGCAAGAGCACTTGCCGGCAAAGCTTTCCGGCAAGGTTTCTTTTGGCCGACAGCCCTCCAGGATGCAACTACACAAGTAACCAAGTGTGAAGCGTGCCAGTTCCACTCCAAACAGATACACCAGCCAGCTCAAGCTCTCCAGACGATCCCTTTATCCTGGCCATTTTCAGTCTGGCGGCTCGATATCCTTGGCCCTTTCCCCCGAGCTTCCGGGGGCTTTGAGTACTTATACGTCGCAATCGACAAGTTCACAAAGTGGCCGGAAGTGCAGCCAGTGAGGAAGGTGACGGCACAGTCAGCAGTCAAGTTCTTCGGGTCAATTGTTTGCTATTTCGGGATCCCTAATAGGATCATCACCAACAACAGCACGCAATTCACGAGCCGCACCTTCATGCAGTACGTCCAAGACCTTGGCGCCAAGGTCTGCTTCGCTTCTGTTGCTCATCCGAGAAGCAACGGTCAAGCAAAGAGGGCAAATGCTGAAGTGTTGCGCGGGCTCAAGACCAGAACTTTCGATAGGCTGCGCAAGTGCGGAAGAAACTGGATCGAGGAGCTGCCGGTGGTTCTTTGGTCGATCAGAACGACGCCAAATCGAGCCACTGGCCAGACGCCTTTCACTCTAGTCTATGGAGCAGAGGCAGTTCTCCCCACGGAACTCGTATATGGATCGCCTCGAGTGCTCGCTTATGATGAGCTTGAGCAAGAACAGCTGCGACAAGATGACGCGCTGCTCCTTGAGGAAGATCGTCTTCAGGCTGCTGTACGAGCTGCTCGATACCAGCAAGCTTTGCGCCGCTACCATAGCCGCAAAGTTAAGGCCAGAAGCTTCGAGGAAGGCGGCCTTGTTCTTCGGCGCGTTCAGTCCGCCAAGAATTCCAACAAGTTGACGCCGAAGTGGGAAGGCCCTTATCAGGTGAAACGAGTCACTAGGCCCGGCGCTGTCCGCCTTGAGACCGAAGATGGCATTCCGGTGAGCAACTCCTGGAACATAAAACATCTTCGTAAGTTTTTCCCGTAGGGCGCGGTTGCCGGAACCCGTTCCGGCAACCACCTTTTGTACAAGTCTTGCCGCTGCTGCATGTAATCCTTTGTACAAAGCCGGGCGCAGATCCCGTGCATAAATAAAACCCCATGTGCTCCGCACAACTTGTCCATTTCATGCATTAGTTTCTTTCTTGCATGCGTTATCTAACACTTTGTGCAGCACCTACATCCGGTAAGCAATAACGAGCCGAAGGGCTCCATATCATTATTTTCTCTTCTTTCTTTTTTTTCAACAAAGGAAAAGAAGGTTCCCTCGCACACAAGTTTGCCGGGGGGAAGGAGAAGATTGTGGTATGGACCAGGCATTGTTTAAGCAAAGTTTTGCCTTGCCGGGAAGCAAACGACAGAAAAGCTAAGTTGCCAAAGTTTGAGCAATCAGTTTTTAAATTTTTGAGTTATCTTCCTCGAACGACCCTGCTTTGTATGGAAAACCTGTGCGCGGAGGAACCAACTCGTGGCTAGTTGCGCCCTTACTTTGTTTCGAGTGCGCTCAACAACTTAAGTGTGCTGCATCTAGTCGCGACAAGGTTTCTTGTCGGAAGCAGCGCCGCCAGCAGGCTGCTGACGTTCCGCACTCAGCGCTCGTGGCTCGGGTGCCTGCGCCGACAAGTTCCCTAGAAGCGTAGGGTAAAAACATACAAAGGAAGGAATCTAGTAGAGGAAATGACATAGCAATTGATAACAGAAATAAAGTTATATTACAAGATAACTTGTCGCAGCTCTAACAGACTATTTTCATAACATGATTAGCAGCGACAAGGGAAAAGAAGAAATGGGCGGCCTAGTCTACGCGATCGCCCTCAACCCTCTTGATCTCGCTCACCTTGTACACAATGGGTGCGACAAGGGCCTTGAGTGCGTCCCGATCGGCGTCTGGAGGCAAGGACTTGAGGACGTTGGTGAAGCTGAGGCCTGGATTGAGGAAGGCCACCTTCATCAGCACCTTCTGGAGAACCCCGGCGCAGATTCTGCGCGACTCGTCGGCCAGCTGCTTTGGGATCCTCTCCCGGAGCCGCTGGAGTGCCGTCGCCACGCCCTTGAAGAACAGGCTGAGCTTGGCGCTGGGTTGGAGATTCTCGTCGGAGGGATACCCAAAGTCCTCCATCCCCAGCTGCGCCAGCTCCTCGTCGATGACTGCGGCAATATTCACCAGACCCTCGGTCCAGTGCTCCACAGTATCTCTGAATGAGTTCTGGGTAACTGCGATGCTCTCCAGCAGTGCCTTGTCAGCCTTGACCTTCTCCGACAAGGTCTTCTCCCGCTCCTTGGTGTTGTCCAGCGTCTGCGTCAGCGTGGTCAGCTTCAACTCCAGGTCTGCATTGGAATCCTTGGCGGCGCTGAGCTCCTTGCCCCTCTCAGCGAGAAGACCTTGCAGCTCACCGTGGGCGGCAACATCCTTCTCACGCTCACGCTTGAGCGTGGCAAGCTCCTTGCCGCTCTTCCCGATGTTGGCCTCCGGCTGCGCCACCTTCTCCTCCAGCTCTTTCTTGGCGGCCTCTGCGGTTGTGGCAGCGTCCTTTGCTTCCTTGAGCGCTCCGCCAAGTGCTTGCTCGCGCTCGGCGAGCTCCTCCTCATAGCTGTCGAGGTTGGCCTTCCGCTGCACCAATTCGCCTTCTCGCGCGGACTGCTTCTCGGCGGCCAGCCTTTGTTCCTCCTTAGCTTCGGCCTTCTCGAGAAGGAAGGTCGTGCGCTCCTCGACGAGTCGCTCCCGCTCCTGTGCCAGGGACCGGAGAGCTTCTTGATTGTGGCCCCGGAGCTCCTCAGCGCGCTTCTCCATATCAACTCCCGCCTTCGCGACAAGCGCTTCCCGGGAAGCCAGCTTGGCTTGCCGTGCGCGGTAGAGTGACAGCAGCTGCTCCTCCTCAGGCTCGCCACTGCTGCTGCTGGGCGCGTCGACCAATGACAGTCCAGCGGAGGCGAGCACCTCCTCATCGAAAGTTTCCCCCTCGACCGGCGCCCTGGAGCTCGACGCCCAGGGTAGCTTGATGAAGATACCATCGCCGGCCTTCAGGTAGGCGCCGGGCTGGGGCTCCTCGGAGCCCGGCTCCACAGCAGCGGCAGAGGGATCGGCGGTCGGTGCATCGCCTGGCGCTCCTGCGGCCTCAGGGTCATCAGTGCGATCGCCCGACCCCTCGCCGGCTTCTGTGGCGGCAGCCTTGGCGGCCTCCTCGCTGGCAGTCTCATCAGCACCGGCCCCTTCTTCGTTGGCGGCGGC
>NW_025240166.1:0-3673 GCF_018294505.1 Triticum aestivum
TCATGCTTCACTTATATTATTTTGAGAGTCTTATAGAACAGCATGGTATTTGATATGGTTATAAAATTGGTCCTAGAATGATGGGCATCCAAGTTGGGTATAATAAAAACTATCATAGGAAGTGAATTGGATGCTATGATCAATTTGATGCTTGATATTTGTTTTGAGATATGAGGATGGTGATATTAGAGTCATGCTAGTAGAGTAATTGTGAATTTAAAGAATACTTGTGTTGAAGTTTGTGATTCCCGTAGCATGCACGTATGATGAACCGCTTTGTGATGAAGTTGGAGCATAATTTATTTATTGATTGTCTTCCTTATTAGAGGCGGTCGGGGACGAGCGATGGTCTTTTCCTACCAATCTATCCCCCTAGGAGCATGCGCATAGTACTTGTTTTCAAAGACTTGTAGATTTTTGTAATAAGTATATGAGTTTGTTATGACTAATGTTGAGTCCATGGATTATTTGCAATCTCACCCTTCCACCGTTGCTAGCCTGTCTTGTGCCGTGCAACTTACGCCGGTACCATACACCCACCATATACCTTCCTCAAAACAGCCACCATACCTACCTATTATGGCATTTCCATAGCCATTCCGAGTTATATTGCCATGCATCTTTCCACCGTTCCGTTTATTATGACACACATCATCATTGTCATATTGCACTTTGCATGATCATGTAGTTGACATCGTATTCGTGGCAAAGCCACCTTCATAATTCCATACATGTCGCTCTTGATTCATTGCATATCCCAGTACACCGCCAGAGGCATTCATATAGAGTCATATCTTGTTCTAAGTATCGAGTTGTAATCTTGAGTTGTAAGTAAATAAAAGTGTGATGATCTTCATTATTAGAGCATTGTCCCAAGTGAGGAAAGGATGTTGGAGACTATGATTCCCCCACAAGTCGGGATGAGACTTCAGACTTTACAAAAAAAAGAGAAAGGCCAAATAAAAAAAGGCAAGGCCAAATAAAAAAATGAGAGAAAAAGAGAGAAGGGACAATGCTACTATCCTTTAACCACACTTGTGCTTCAAAGTAGCACCATGATCTTCCTGATAGAGAGTCTCCTATGTTGTCACTTTCATATACTAGTGGGAATTTTTCATTATAGAACTTGGCTTGTATATTCCAATGATGGGCTTCCTCATAATGCCCTAGGTCTTCGTGAGCAAGCAAGTTGGATGCACACCCACTTAGTTTCTTTTATTGATCTTTCATACATTTATAGCTCTAGTGCATCCGTTGCATGGCAATCCTTACTCACTCACATAGATATCTATTAATGGGATTCTCCATAGCCCGTTGATACGCCTAGTTGATGCGAGACTATCTTCTCCTTTTTTGTCTTCTCCACAACCACCATTCTATTCCACATATAGTGATATGTCCATGGCTCACGCTCATGTATTGCGTGAAAGTTGAAATAGTTTGAGAATACTAAAGTATGAAATAGTAGCTTGGCTTGTCACCGGGGTTGTGCATGATTAAATACTTTGTGTGATGAAGATAGAGCATAGCCATACTATATGATTTTGTAGGGGTAAATTTCTTTAGCCATGCTATTTTGAGAATACATGATTGCTTTGTTAGTATGCTTGAAGTATTATTGTTTATCATGTCAATATGAATTTTTGTTTTGAATCATTTGGATCTGAACATTCATGCCACAATAAAGAAAATTACATTGAGAAATATGCTAGGTAGTATTCCACATCAAAAATTCTGTTTTTATCATTTACCTACTCGAGGACGAGCAGGAATTAAGCTTGGGGATGCTTGATACGTCTCCAACGTATCTATAATTTTTGATTGTTCCATGCTATTATATTACCGGTTTTGGATGTTTATGGTTTTTACTTTACACTTTTATATCATTTTTGGGACTAACCTACTAAACGGAGGCCCAACCCGAATTGCTGTTTTTTTTGCCTATTTCAGTGTTTCAAATAAAAGGAATATCAAACGGAGTCCAATGGGATGAAACCTTCGGGAGCGATCTTTTTGGAAAAAATGCAAACCAAGAGACTTGGAGTGGACGTCAAGCAACAAACGAGGCGGCCACGAGGGTTCCCGGCGTGACCCCCACCCTCGTGGGCCCCTCGAGCGTCAACCGACCTACTTCTTCCTCCTACATATACTCCCGTACCCTGAAACCATCGGGGAGCACCATGAAAAATTATTTCCGCCGCCACAACCTTCTGTATCCGTGAGATCCCATCTTGGAGCTTTCTTCGGCGCTCCGCCGGAGGGGGAATCAACCATGGAGGGCCTCTACATCAACACCAATGCCTCTCCGATGAGTTGTGAGTAGTTTACCATAGACCTTCGGGTCCATAGTTATTAGCTAGATGGCTTCTTCTCTCTCTTTGAATCTCAATACCAAGTTCTCCTCGATCTTCTTGGAGATCCGTTTGATGTAACTCTTTTTGCGGTTTGTTTGTCGAGATCCCATGAATTGTGGGTTTATGATCAAGTTTATCTATGAGAAATAATTGAATCTTCTCTGAATTCTTTTATGTATGATTTGTTATCTTTGCAAGTCTCTTAGAATTATTAGTTTTGTATGGCCTACTAGATTGATCTTTCTTGCAATGGGAGAAGTGCTTAGCTTTGGGTTCAATCTTGCGGTGTCCGTTCCCAGTGACAGCAGGGGCAGCAAGGCACATATTGTATTGTTGCCATCGATGATAAAAATATGGGGTTTATATCATATTGCATGAGTTTATCCCTCTACATCATGTCATCTTTCTTAATGCATTACTCTGTTCTTCATGAATTTAATACTCTAGATGCAGGCAGGAGTTGGTCGATGTGTGGAGTAATGGTAGTAGATGCAGAATCGTTTCGGTCTACTTGTCACGGATGTGATGCCTATATACATGATCATGCCTAGATAATCTTATAACTATGAGCTTTTCTATCAATTGCTCGACAGTAATTTGTTCACCCACCGTAATACTTATGCTATCTTGAGAGAAGCCACTAGTGATACCTATGGCCCCGGGGTCTATCTTTTATCATATAAGTTTTCCATCTACTTTTATTTGCATCTTTTATTTTCCAATCTATATCATAAAAATACCAAAAATATTTATCTTATCTTATTATTTCTATTAGATCTCACTTTCGCAAGTTACCGTGAAAGGATTGACAACCCCTTTATCGCGTTGGTTGCGATGTTCTTGTTTGTTTGTGTAGGTGCGTGGGACTTTTTAGGAGCCTCCTACTGGATTGATACCTTTGTTCACAAAACTGAAGGAAATACTTACGCTACTTTGCTGCATCACCCTTTCCTCTTCAAGGTAAAAACCAACGCATGCTCAAGAGGTAGCAAGATACAAGATAGAAGACATTGTCCCGCGTCTGGATGGGACTCTCCTTTGTGTGGAAGGCAAGCTTGGGGATTCGGTATTTAGATTCCTTTCTCTGTAACCAACTTTGTACAACCCTATCCCCCCCGGTGTCTATATAAACCGGAGGGTTTAAACTTCTAGGGTTTAGCCACAACAATCATAACCTCATAGGCTAGACTTCTTGGGTTTAGCCATTACGATCTCGTGGTAGATCAACTCTTGTAATACTCATATTCATCAAGATCAATCAAGCAGGAAGTAGGGTATTACCTCCATAGAGAGGGCCCGAACCTGGGTAAACATTGTGT
>NW_025240167.1:0-3673 GCF_018294505.1 Triticum aestivum
CAGGAGAAGAATGATACTCATATGAATAAGCAGAAAAGTTCTTAGTACTATGAACATAGCGGTTCGAAGACACACGCTCATATTCATAAGTCTGAGTATGATTTCCCTGCAAAACATTGGCGTTAGGGTGACTCAAGTGAGTCATGTATCTGTATGAAGCCTTTGGGCCATATGAAGCTATAGGTCTGGGGTTTGTCTTCTTCCTTGGTGGTGTCATGATGACATTCACAGGAAGATTCTCAATGTACTACTTAGGTACCCAGATTTCCTTCATAAGTGGTCCATTCTTGCAGTTAGTACCAATGTACCTGGCAAACACTTCACCATTCTGATTCTTGAACAGCTTATAGTTTGCATCAAAGGATTCATCAATGATAATAGGGTTAGCACAGGTAAAGCCAGACAAAGTGGATGGATCCACTGAAGGTTCTTTTGCAGCAACCCATGTGGTTTTGGGGTACGGCTCAGGCTTCCAGTACGAGCCATCAACATTCATTTTGCTCTCGAACCCAACACCCTCTTTCCTAGGGTTTCGGTTCAGAATCTGCTTTTTGAGGACATCACAGAGTGTCTGATGCCCTTTCAGACTCTTATACATCCCTGTTTCAAGCAATATCTTCAATATAGCATTTTCATCAGCAATAGCAGTGGTATCCTCCGCAGAGGGGTTAGTAACCACATCAGTAGGTGAAGACAATGAAACAGTAGCAGCAGTGGAACATTTAGCAACAGATGTAGCGTTATCATGCTCAATGCATTTTAGACATGGTGGTTCAAATCCTTTCTGTGTAACACTGATTTGTTGAGCAAGCAATGAATCGCGCTCCTTCTGAAGATCTTCATAATCCACTCTTATCTTTTCAAGGTCTTGCTTTCTTTGAAGACATTCAGAAGAAAGCTTCTCATGATCAGACAAGAGAGCATTATGTTGATCTTGAAGGGCGTCAAACTTGGAATGAAGTCTCTGAAGACTCTCAGCCAATGCTTTTGACTGATCCATTTCTTCCCCCAACATATCATCGCTCTTACTAAGCATGTCTTGAACCCTTTCCAAGACTCTTTGTTGTTTAGTGGCAAGGGAAGAAAGCTTGACATAACTGGGGCCAAATTCATCACCTGATTCATCATCACTAGTTTCAGAGAGGTAGCATTCAGTTACCTTATCACCCCTTACCATGAGGCATGATGAAGATGATGGCGATTTAGGTGCAAAGGTCATCTCCTTAAGAGACTCCTTGTAGTCCTCAAACCAAGGATCATGACGAGTACGATGACCTTCATAGACCTTAGAAAGCCGGTCCTAGATTAGCTTCGCGTGATTGAGGTGCATAACATTCCTAAACTGATTTCAGGACAGATGAGAGCAGATGACATCCTTCGTCGTAAGGTTCAGTAGAGTGTACTTGCGAATCTCATCGGCCTCAGCCATCTTGCATAGATCAGTGAGGCCAATCTCAGTGACGGTCCACAGTTCCCTATCCATGGCCATGAGTCGCTTCTTTATCATGGCCTTCCATCGGGGATACTCATGACCGTCAAAGGTAGGGCAAGATATGTTCCTCAATCCTGCAGTCGACATAGCTAAAACTCCACGTGGCTAAACCGAATCACACAGAACAAGGGAGTACCTCGCTCTGATACCAATTGAAAGTGCTAGTATCGACTAGAGGGGGGTGAATAGGCGATTTTTATGAACGTATTCAAAACTTGGAAGTTTCAAAGACAAACCATAGAAATGACCTAGTTGATATGCAGCGGAAGATAAACTACCATAAGCAAACCATAGTCAAGTATGCAATGATGTGAAAGTACAGGACTAATAGCAGCTAAGTAGTAAGGATCAGGATGGAAAATAGTATGAAGCCAATCAATAGTGGTAGTCAAGCAATGAAGTCAAATAGATACACAAATAGGCAATGACTTCACGAAGACAAACTTAAGTAAAGGAAGGAAGAGGATAGAACCAGTCACTTGTTGAAGACACAGGATTTGTTGGACCAGTTCCAGTTGCTGTGACAACTGTACGTCTGGTTAGGGAGGCTGAGATTCAACTCAGAAGACCGTGTCTTCACCTTATTCCCCTTGAGCTAAGGACACCCAGTCCTCGCCCAATCACTCTGGTAAGTCTTCAAGGTAGACTTCCAAACCTTCACAGACTTTGTTCACCGGCAATCCACAATGACTCTTGGATGCTCAGAACGCGATGCCTAACCGGCTGGAGGATTCACAGTCCTCAATTTTAATATGTATTCAGGTCACACAGATAGAAAGGCTTCAGTGATGCCTAACACTCTTTGGCTCTGGGTGTTTGGGCTTTGTCCTTGCAAGGATTTCTCTCTCTCAAAGACTTCGAGGTGGGTTGCTCTCAAACGACAAAAGCCGTGCACAAACTCTGAGCAGCCACCAATTTATGGTGTAGGGGGTGGGCTATTTATAGCCATAAGGCAACCCGACCTGATTTGTCCGAAATGACCCTGGGTCACTAAGGAACTGACACGTGTTCCAACGGTCATATTTCAAACACACACGATAACTTTACTTGGGCTACAAGCAAAGCTGACTCATCCAGCTCTGGATAAGATTTCCTCTCATTGTCTTCGCTCGAAGACATAGGATTTGGGTTGAGCATCACTTTAGTCACTCTGACTTAGTTCACTTGGACCCCACTTAAAAGTACGGTGGTTCCTATGACTCAACAAAGAAGAAAAGGAAACAACGAAACCACACAGTCTTCGCGCTCCATAGTCTTCACGTAATGTCTTCTCATGTCATAGTCTTCAATATGAATATCTTCTCATACCACCATTGTCTTCAATGTCTTCATTCATTTTTAGGGGTCATCTCCGGTAGGTAAACCGAATCAATGAGGGACACTACCTGCGTTATCCTGCAATTCTCACAAACGCATTAGTCCCTCAACCAACTTTGTCGTCAATACTCCAAAACCAACCAGGGGTGGCACTAGATGCACTTACAGTTTGGAAGTCTACCTTGAAGACTTACCAGAGTGATTGGGCGGGGACTAGGTGTCCTTAGCTCAAGGGGAATAAGGTGAAGACGCGGTATTCTGAGTTGAATCTCAGCCTCCCTAACCAGACGTACAGTTGTCACAGCAACTGGAACTGGTCGAACAAATCTCTGTCCTCCTGAAGCTACTGGTTCTATCTCTCACTTCTCTTTACTTATAGTTTGTCTTTGTGAAGTCATTGCCTGCTTGCATTATCTGTTTGACTTCACTGTGTGACTACCTATTCTGATTGGCTTCATACTATCTTCCATCTTGATCCATACTACCTAGCTGCTGATAGTCTTCATGCTTTCACTTCATTGAATACTTGACTATAGCTTGTCTAGTGTAGTTTACCTTCCGCTGCATACGGATAGTGTCATTTCTATTGTTTGTCTTCAAAACTCCCATGTTTTGAAGACTTTCATAAAAATCGCCTATTCACCCCCCCTCTAGTCGATGACTAGCTCTTTCAATTGGTATCAGAGCAAGGTACTCCCTTGTTCTATGTGATTCGGTTTAACCACCTGGAGTTTTAGCTATGTTGACTGCAGGGATAATCAAAGTCTCCGCTATGTGCCCATCTTCGATGGCACTAAATATCCCTATTGGAAGAATATAATGCACATGCATCTTGAAGCCATTGATGTCGATCTATGGTATGTC
>NW_025240168.1:0-629 GCF_018294505.1 Triticum aestivum
GGCCTGTAGCGAGCCCAGCGATGTAAAGAAGCAAAGGAGTTGGTTTTTTGAAGCCCAATAATTCAGCTTACCATCGTACTAGTTCGCCAGCCCACTATTGAAAACAAACAGCCGCCTAGTCGCCCAGGACGCACCACTCACGACTCGTAGCCGCCTAGGGCAGTTCGCCGGTTGGGAAAAGGTAGGCGGCGCCGCACCTTGCAGGTCACAGGCGATCACCACCCGATGGTGGAAGCTGTCACGCTGCGCCCGATGACCACGACGATGCGCAAGAAAGTTTGTGGTGAGTCGCTCTCCATTAGTTTGTTCGATCTGACAATACCTATCCGCATTAGGATCAAGATTACACCGATTTCTTGATTTAGATGAAATTAGTTAGATGCAGCAATCTCCTGTTTTATCCTCACAAATTGATACTAAAAATTAGATATAATACACTGATTCTGTCATTTGGATTAAAAAAATTCATCGACTGTGCTTGGGTTTGTGCATAATCGTGATGAGAAGAACCAGTACATTCATTTTTTGGGGGATTGGTTCGAGCAAACAACGAGAAGCATATTCAGGTATCAATCAAAATCACTCGATAGATTCACTATGTTCTGTTTTTTTTTCTCATCGTCGAATCT
>NW_025240168.1:2818-3672 GCF_018294505.1 Triticum aestivum
CAGCCGCGTTTCCCCGAGCTCCCCGCAAGTATGCCTCCTTTTCTTTCTTTTTGTTTCATTTTTTCCTTTTTGATTCATTGTTGACACTCACAATTTATTGTTTGTTGTATTGTGTAGATGGAGGTGAACACCGACGACATGGAGTCGTTGTCCGATGATTCCGGTTGGTCGTCATCGGACGATTCAGACATTGAGGAGTTGCTATGGTGTCCAAGAAGGACATGGATGAAGACCAATTGATATGGTGGAAGGAAGATGATGATTGTGTGATATAAACTATTAAACCATGCATCAATGATCTTCATTTCCGTGTTTGTTTGAAGGTTGATTGTGTTTTTCTAGTGAAAATTGTGATATGTCAAATGACAGTTTTAAGGGTTGGGGTTGGGGCAAAGACTAGAACCCTCAAACCCAACCCTTATAACGGAATATTCTGTTATAAGGGTTGGGTTTGAGGGTTCTAGTCTTTGCCCCTGTTTTTCAACCCTTAAAAGTATCAAAAATGACCAATTCTCAACCCTTAAAACTGATTTTAGATTTAAGGGTTTAAGGGCTCTACTAGGCATGCTCTAAGCTCACTTTAAAGAGAAACAACCTGAAGAAACCGACGATCACGTCTACACGTCGTCCCGAGTTGGACTCTTGTCAGCTGGATCGCTTTTGCACAACTTAGAGCATCTACCCCCCGGACTCCTCAAATTGACCAGGCGGGGCGGGAACCATTGACCGAACAGAAGAGAAAAATAAAAAGTTGACCCAACCGGACCCCTTAAAGCCTTCTTAAATGCTCGGACTGTCCGGCGGCCCTCATATTCATCTCATATATAGCATGATATGATTGCCTCAAAAAAACT
>NW_025240169.1:0-3672 GCF_018294505.1 Triticum aestivum
GTGTAATAACAACCCATAATTCAATAAATATTAATATAAAAGCATGATGCAAAATGGATGTATCAACTCCCCCAAGCTTAGATCTCGCTTGTCCTCAAGCAAAAGCCGATATCGAAAAATATGTCCACATGTTTAGAGATAGAGGTGTCGATAAAATAAAATACGGACATGAGGCTATCTTTAGAACAATAGAAAATAGTGTCATATAGTTCCTTATGCAAAATTAACAATTCATTCACAAAGTAAAGTATGAATCAGAAACTTTATTGAAAACTAACAAACTATGATCTCAGTCATTGAAGCAATTGCAATTTATCATAACATCGGAAAGAGTCAATATAAGAGCTTTTCAGTAAGTCCACATACTCAACTATCATTTAATCTTTCAGAATTGCTAACACTCACACGATAGTTATGAGTTCAAAGTATCAGTCGGACACAGAGAAAGATAGGGCCTTATAGTTTTGCCTCCCAACCTTTTAGCTCAAGGGTAATGCCAACAATAATACTTTATGATAACCTACATCCGAGTGGATATATATATCTGGATCTCTCCAACACATAGTGCTTGACGAAAGAAAAAGTGTAAAAAGGAAAGGTGAAGATCACCCTGACTCTTCCATATGGGTGGAATATAAAACTAAAAGATAGGCCCTTCGCATAGGGAAGCAGAGGTTGTCATGCGCTTTTATGGTTGGCTGCACAAAATCTTAATGCAAAAGACCATCACTTTATATTGCCGCTTGTGATAAAGAACTTTATTATGTAGTCCATCGCTTTTATTGCTTCCATATCACAAGTTCGTATAAAGCTTATTTTCTTCACACTAATAGATCATACATATTTAGAGAGCAATTTTTATTGCTTGCACCGATGACAACTTACTTGAAGGATCTTACTCGGTCCATAGGTAGGTATGGTGGACTATCATGGAAAAAACTGGGTGACGGTGTCCTGGACTAGGGGGTACTCAACGCGTCGTCTCCCAATCAGTTGGATTGGGCCGAGGACCCCCATGGACGTATACTCATGGGCCAGTCCGGACAGCTGCTGCACACAAGGAAGAATCCACAAGACTTGGCGATCAAGACAAGGACTCCTCCCCCACCAGCGTATTCGGCTAGGACCCTTGTTATCCTAGGCCTCTGGTGCATTATATAAACCGGGGCCAGGCTAGTCGATAGACATATACAACAACAATCATACCATAGGCTAGCTTCTAGGGTTTAGCCTCCCTGATCTCGTGGTAGATCAACTCTTGTACTACCTATATCATCAATATTAATCAAGCAGGAGTAGGGTTTTACCTCCATCGAGAGGGCCCGAACCTGGGTAAAAACATCGTGCCCCTTGTCTCCTGTTACCATTGATCCTAAGACACACTGTTTGGGACCCCCTACCCGAGATCCGCCGGTTTTGACACCGACATTGGTGCTTTCATTGAGAGTTCCGCTGTGTGATCGGCAAAAGGATCAATGGCTTGACTGCAAGTCAACTGCGACGTCGGCTTCTTTGTCACCAGCTCGACTGGTCACCTTGGTTTGACCGAGGACTGTGCCCTACCTCCGATCGTCATGTTCGGATTAAGGCCTTCATCAACACCAACTCTGATCTTTATCAAGATCATGGAGGAGTCATCCATGGAGCTCGGGGGCTCAATGTCAACACTGTCCTCGGGCGAACGTGCTGTTTTTCTGGACAACAAACTTGTATCCGCCACCACCGCCTCCTCGAGTGTCGCTTAAACGATTACTTCGGTGGAATTATGCGTAATTAAGTCTACAATAACCCTGCAAAAATTTCGTCGAGTTCCAATGGAGGAATCTCTGGCAATCTCCGATATACCGGAGCCCTGTCAAATCTGGATGAGAATCTGGACGAGTTTAGGGCGTGGTGTCCAGCTTCTAGCTCGGACGTCCTTTGGAAGATCCAACCGTTGATCGGCTGCGGAATTCCTGTATCGACCACCTCCTAAAATTTCAGCTCGATCCGACCGCCCAAACTCCGGGAACCTTCCGATTAGTGCATCACTTTTCGGATGTGTTTTCTGCGCGAAAACGAATCCGACCCGAGTTCGTCTTTTTTACGAACGGGAATTCAGACATCCTTTTTGAAGGAAGTTTTGTATGGGGTATCATGTTTTGTTCTCGAACACATCTCGATAGCCTTAAATTCTATTGAACATGATCTTCAACGTCATGCTGGTGTCAAACCAGTCCGGCAATATTGCTCCACGGCTGCCGACCTACGCTAGACACGTCATCACTTAGTTGAGCCGCGCTCAACTTCTCCGGATCACCATCTCGGCAAGCCGAACAATAGTTCGACATCGCGAAGGATAAATCGTCACCAACATCACCGCCCCATGGATTACACGGAGCGGGCACACCTGCATCGCCACACGGTCACTTCATCAAGCCGGCATCGACCACGTCACGACCTGCATCGTTGGACCGGGGGCTTCATCGTCTCTTCATCAACCTACTCCGGAGACTTCGGCGTCGCTGGCCGACCAGCTCCGTCATGTTAGCTGGACCGAGGGCTTTGCCTTGGCGAGCCAACCTTTTCCAGCATCGCCATGCCGTTGCTTTATGGCCTATCAGGCGATAGGTGTGCGGATCGAGTCCCAATTTTGGGAATCACCTTTCTTCGGATTGCAACAACAAATAAGCCAGGTGCTATTAATCCTAGTATTTTTCGCTTGTTAGGGATTCATTTTTCCCAATGAATTATTACTCTGGTTTGTCCGTCATATGTACGCATGTTTATCAAATGGTCGCCGCATTAACGACGATCGCATGGTGGTTCGGTCAGTTTCCGTACAGAGTCCGGCGAACGCCGCATCCAGAACTCAAACTGACCTGTGAATTCAGGCCTTGCCATGCCTTTACCGCATCACGCCGCCGTCCTGCATCGACATTAACCTCGGCGCCAGGCCATATTTCTTTTATTACTCACTTTGCATAATTTTTTTGTTATGCAATGAATTTTTTATTTATTATTATTACTATTATCTCCAGTTTGCACTATTTTTTGTGCACAGGAAAATGATCCAGCCGGACTATATCCTTTGGCGTCACCTCGGCTGGACGGGGGGCTTCGTCAACACTTCATTACCCCATGACGGGGACTTCGGCATCACCCTGCCGTCCTGCATTGACCGTGCTATGTCACCACTTCGGAGTGCCGAGCTCTTTGCTCCGCCACCTTGGGACCGGCTCGGGGATGGAACCTTGTCCCGCATCAAGCTCGGACCGCGTCATCAATACCGAACACATTAACCAGCTAAGTTGTCTTCATGCTCAAAGTTTTAAATTTTTAACTTGTGTTCGGCTCGGCCAAGCATTATACTTTTTTGGAAAAAAGTTGCTTGTAAAAATTTCCTTGTCCAAACTTTGTTTGTGACGCGCAAATTCAAATACCCCGTTTACTTGGGGGCTTCCTTCATGAAGCTTTTTCCTCTTGCATATGGTTATACTTGTACGGCTTCGTTCCTTGTTCGTGTATTACGCCACAATATGCACCATATTGACTTAAGCGATTTGCAAGCTGGGTTGCCTGGCTCCTGTGCTTACCCCTACGTTCCCGATTGTTCGGCTAGGGAGTAAAGGGAGCACCTCTGCGATTGTCACGATCGGGTCACCCGAGCCGGACCTCAGACTGGGTGAAGCC
>NW_025240170.1:0-3672 GCF_018294505.1 Triticum aestivum
CTTGGAGTTGATCATGAGACTCCTTGAGACTAGCGTGAATACCCTTCAAGGCCTTGTGGGCCTTGTCAAGTATATCAAACTCCTCTTTGAGTCTAGCAAGATCAACCCCGAGTTTGGCCTTCTCGGAATTTAGCACACGAGAAACAACAAGGGCATGATCATAATCTTTCTCTAACTTAGCATGATCAACGTTGTGTGACTCCTCAAGAGCCAAACGAAGACCATGCTCTTCCTCAAGAGCATTGGAAAGATCCGAAATCTCATCGGCATAGTCACGACTATGCCCTTCCATCTTAGAGATGGTGTCTTCGTGAGCCTCGATCATGTCACTGGCCTCACCAAGTTGTTCCAAGAGAGCAACAAAGTGCTTCTTGGATTTTCCCTTGAGTTTGCCCATAAATGCCTCAAACTCGTTAGCCTCCACATTAGCTCCCTCAAATTCATTAATGCTATCCATTGGGGAAGGATGATTAATGATGGTAGTTTTGATGTTGGAGGTTACCTTGTTGGTGGCTTTAGCCATGAGGCACTTGGCGGTGATGCTCTCGTTGGGTGAGTCGAAGAGAGACACCCGTGACGTTGTTGCAATGGCAACGGAGGCCATGGCAACCGACTCATCATCTTCATCATCGTCATCATCCTCATTGTACTCTTCTTGCACAACCAAGGCCTTGGGAGGAGTCTTCTTGGTGAAGTTGTTCTTGTTGGGGAACGACTTGGCCTTGTCCTTTCGGATGAGTTTGCCACCATTGTCTTCCCTCTTCTCATATGGGCATTCCGCAACGAAATGACTCACGTTGCCGCAATTGTAGCAAGTCCTTACACGTTGCTTGCCCCTTGTGCCACTCAAGTTGTTTTTGCTAAAGTTGGGCCTCGAGTTTTTCTTGCTCCAAAATTGCCTTGAAGCAAGTGCCATGTGTTCATGATATGCATACTTCGTATCTTCGGGGTTGCTCTCCTCTTCTTCCTCTTCTTCTTCTTCCACGGTGAGCTTGGCCTTCAAAGCAAGGTTAGGCTTCTTTGCCCGTTGAGAACGGAGCACCGCATTGTCGGCGGTCTTGTCCAAAATGTTCATGGCCACAAATTCATCCAACACTTCGCTTGAGCTCAAAGTGTGGAAGTCCGGTCTTTGACGAATGATGGAGGACATGGCCTTGTGGTAGGGCATCATTGCCTTGAGGAATTTGCGCTTGATCCAATTGTCATCCGTGTCCTTGCTCCCGTGATCTCGTAGTGAGACCGTGAGTTTGGTTACTCTCCGATAAAGCTCACGAGGTTCTTCATCTTCCTTCATTGCAAACTCATCGGCCTCATCTTGTACCACTTCACAGTTGGAGCGTTGAATGCTTGCGCTTCCCCGGTAGAGAGACATGACACAATGCCATGCATCTTTGGCCAAGGCGAAGGGACGAAGATGAGGTAGGTCTTCAGGTGGAATTGCATCTTGAATGATGAAGAGAGCATTCTCATTGAATTGATTGTCCGCGGCTTCTCGAGGAGTGAAGTTGCTTGGATCATGTGGATAGAAACCTTCTTCAATGATTCTCCAAAGGTTAGTGTTCACATGATTTAAATGACGTTTAAAGTGGTAAACCCAAGAATCAAAATCCTCATTTTTCACAATCTTAGGGGGAGGACTGGCATGATTCAAATGAGTGGAAGGAACCGGTCCACCATAAACAAGTGGTGGTTCCACATGGGCAAAGATGCCGGTGCCATTCTTGCCACTAGAAGAAGGAGCCTTTTCACTACTAGCTCCCCCCTTGTCGGGGATAGCATCCGTCACCTTGTTGGCGGGATCACCCACTTTCAACGGTGCGGTAGATAGTTTAAGCCCCTCAAGAAATTTAGTAAACATGCTTTCGACTTTGGTCGTCATGGAGGTTTTCAATGTCTCCAAGGCCACATTGAACTCCTCACAAGAGACCGAAGTTCCCCCATCTCCCGTAGACGAGATCGGATTCACACCGGAGTGTTCCTCCACACCATCTACGGTATCAACCATACTCTTTGGACGGTAAAGTCCTTAATAAAGAGACGAGGCTCTGATACCAATTGAAAGGATCGATAAGGTTGACTAGAGGGGGGGGGGGTGAATAGGCAACTAACAATTTTTAGCTTTTCTTTAACAATTTAAACTTTGCATCAAAGTAGGTTGTCTAGATATGCAACTAGGTGAGCAACCTATATGATGCAACGAGGATAGGTACACAAGCTAGCAAGAGATATGAAACAAGTAAGCTTGCTTAAATAAAGGCACGAGATAACCAAGAGTGGAGACGGTGGAGACGAGGATATGTTGCCGAAGTTCCTTCCCTTTGAGGGGAAGTACGTCACCGTTGGAGCGGTGTGGAGGCACAATGCTCCCCAAGAAGCCACTAGGGCCACTGTATTCTCCTCACGCCCTCACACAATGCGAGATGCCGTGATTCCACTATTGGTGCCCTTGAAGGCGGCGACTGAACCTTTACAAACAAGGTTGGGGCTCTCTCCACAACTTAATTGGAGGCTCCCAACAAAACCACGAAGCTTCACCACAATGGAATATGGCTCCGAGGTGACCTCAACCATCTAGGGTGCTCAAACACCCAAGAGTAACAAAATCCACACAAGAAAGTTTGGGGGAAGCAAATATCCTTTGGTGGAAGTGTAGATCTAGGTCTCCTCCTTCAATCCCTAGCAAATCAACAAGTTTGAGTGGCTAGAGAGAGAGATCGGGCAAGAGAGCTTGAAGGGCATTAATGGAGGAGTAGGAGAGGTCAAAGGTGGGAGTGGTAGGTGGGAGAAGCTCCCTTAAATAGTCACCCCACCTTTCGAACCATTACTGCGTTTTTGCACTGCAGCGGTACAACCGGTCCTTGTCCCGGTACAACCGGGACTCACGGTGTAACTGCAGAACCCTACCAAGCGGTACAACTGGACAGGCGGGCGGTAGTACCGGCTAAGAAAAATAACCGGACTAACCACCTGGCTACCGCACAACCACCGCATCAAAACAGGAGCTTGACCGGTACTTGGGCGGTGCCTGGCCGGAACAACCGCATGGCCTTGAGCTCTTGGGCGGCTAAGTTCTGAGCGGAAGAACCGCTCGGACCACCGGTGGTACCGGTCATCGTGGAATGACCGAACCAACCGGGCCACTACCGCCCAAGAACCGCATCAAACCAGAAGCGAGAGCGGTACTTGAGCGGTGCATGGGCGGAACCACCGCCCCAGCAGTTGTAGAGCACGGTGGCGGTACCACCGACCGGAGGCAGCGGTACAACCGCTCGAGCACCACTGGTGAGAAACAAGACCCAGCGGTACAACCGCTCCAGAGAGCAGTACAACCGCTGGGCAGAAACAGTGAGCAGGAAAGAGGGGAAGAGGCAAGGAAAACTCTCTCTCTCTCACACACACCTGAGGAAGGCAAAGAGAGGGTGAGAAAAGTGTACGTGAACTGATTCCCCCAGAGCTTCCTAATGAGGATTCCCTCTTGATAGTACGGGTACTCTACGACCAAAGAAAAATAAAAGCGTAGAGGACACGTCTTCGATCTTTCCTTCGAGAGACAATAGCAATCCGATGTAAGCCTAAGCATCGAGAACCTGAAACATATAGCACATGATTAGACCACAAAGGGTTGTCATCATCATCCAGAACATAAAGTAGGGAAATGCCCTTTCACCGGGG
>NW_025240171.1:0-3671 GCF_018294505.1 Triticum aestivum
GAGAGAGAGAGAGAGAGATAGAGAGAGAGACCCATCGGCTGATGCTCGTAAATACATCTTTCAGCCATATGCATTGCTGATGCTCAGTAAAAACTTATATAGTTGACACAATCATATAGAACATCATAGCACACTGAACTTGCATACAAAAATTCACGCAGGCGTCACAATCAGGATGGAAGCAGTGGATCGCTACGGGAAGGCCAATGTTGAAACCAACGAAGTCGTACATAACAGTTCATCGTCTTTATCAATGACGGGGAAATATCTTGAATGTTGTGCAAAGAAAACAGACAGACAACACAATAAGTTCTCCTAGCACATTAAGTTGACGTACATCCCTTTCTAAAAAAAGTTCAGGTACAAAATTAGAACAGGTCACAATCAAATGTACTAGCATATCAGTGCTTCACACCCATAGCTCGGATTTAAGTAGTATCTGACAAGATTCAGTTGTTACCTCAAATTAGAGCACATCCAGGCAGCCAGCCCTGCCTCTTCTCCCAAACAAGCAGTGGCCTTCGCCGCGCGATGGAGTAGGCCCTGTGCCATCCATCGTTCCGAGCAACACGGGGAAAGTCTGACGTTGACTCCTGTAATGGACGTCGTCGACGGACCTTGGCACCAGCAGCGGCGGCAGGACTTCGATTGATGGATTGACCACTTCTTCGACATGCACGAACACTCGATACAGGTACATCCCTAACGTGGTCTGCGGTGGCCTTGGTGGCGATGAATAGTACAACCCCGATTCCTGCACCGGTATCTCAACACCAATCACCTTCGGTATGGTGAACGGCTTCTTCATCCATGCCATAACCGTTAGAGCCCAGCAGTCTGGAGCAACAAACATACTTACGAGATCACCTCCAAGGTCGTTGATAAGCTCGTTCATGAACTCGTTGTTCCAAGCACGTTGAGGCATGCCGTGGAAGGTAAGCTTTGTTAAAAACTCAAGCTCAGAGGGCACCAAGCCCCATCCTAGGTGCCACCGATCAAAGCTCACCAGCGCGCCATCGCAGAACAAACGCCAGGAGGATTCAAACACACGACTGCAATCGAAAGTTGTCCGGAACCTGACGACGAAATCAGCCGGTGGCGGATAGACTTCGACGAGAAAGTCACTTATTTGGATGTCGTGCGCAATGCCAAGAGCTTTGACAAGGTCATCCGGTGAGACGGGAGGTCGGTCACCGTTGATGGTTACCATCAGCACTTTGCCGGCAAACTGGTCGTCAAGCGCCGCCATGCCACTGTTGAGCGACAGCACACAACGACCGAAGGCAGGACGGACCTCGAGATCTCTGGCTCGGAGATCCGCATTGACCGGCGACATGATAGTGCGCTTGAGTACAGGGAGTACAAGAGGGGGATTTGGGGGAACTGTAGTAGGAATCGAGATTCCAGAGGAGGGAGAGGGGCGGGAGACTGTGGATGAAAAGGTAGCATGAATTTCAAGCACGCGCCAATATGCTCTCGGTGCGCAAGCGCACGAAAACACCGGTGGCGCCCACATGTTGGCCTAAGAGTCCTTATTCATTCTTTTTTGGAGAGACCGGCCTTTTTTTCAGGATCTTTTGAGAGCCTGGCCTGAGAGTCATAATTGACCTGTTTGTCATTGCGTTACTACTCGGCCCATATTCAACGACACCTCACTGGCCCAAACAAGTGTACATCATCAAAAAGACACTGAGCTCAAATTATATAACTTGAAAAAAGAAGATATACTCTGAACACTGGAGAATGGTGATGCCCTCATTTAGCCCACCAGTAGTTCGAGACAATAAACAGTTCAAAACAACGATATATACAACATTCAAACACTAACTAGTGACTACTACTGACATAAACAGCAAGACATGATAGTTCATAAGAAGTCTTGCTACACCACCAAAACGCACCCATTTGCAGTGCTCAGACTCTCGTGATCCAGACGAGAATGACATTCTAAACAGAAGCAACTATTACATAGTAAGAGTGACATAGACGAGGATGACCAAATGACAAGGAATATGCATAACAAAAGAAAGAACTACCTATCCAGAACCAGCAGCAAAGAAAACAAAGTCATTCGAAGAGATGATCCAACACCATCATAATTTGCAACCTGCTTCAGCGACCAGTGATCCGGAGACACCAGTACTCCACCCTTTCGATGCAACAACCCAATTACCTATCAACCTGAAGGCTCGAACCACATCACTGCCTGTCGTAATTGAGACATCCAAGGATCAAAGTTAATCCGGATGCCTTTGTCATTCTCACCTTCTTTTGGCTGCAGGCTGTATCGTTGACAATCAGGGGAGTTTTCTCCCGAACTCCTAGGGCTCACCGTGTAGACATAGTTTTCCATAGCAAACAGAGCCTCTCTGCCATCAAGGTCCTTGCCAACAGTGATCTCTTGGTTAATTGGATAATTGAGTCCAAGAAACAGAGTGTGAACCAAGGCTGTTTACCCACCTCCAACTAAAAAATCCTAAAGGCCCCAACAAGCTGGTATCCTGCTCATAGACGTAACAGCCACTGTCCGGATACTCATGTATTACATGGTGCTTGTATACAGTAGGGTTTTTGCAATATAAACTTTCCGGCTCATGTGTTCAAATGATCATCAGTCTTTTGCCGTCGTCTGATCGAGCGAGGAACCAGTTGTGCTTCCCTGTTTTTGGCAAAGGTGGTGTGATTACAAAGGGTAGTAACTGTAGGGACACTGCATCATATCAAAAAGGGCAGGCATTGTTAATGTAAGATCAGCATTGTTCAGAGTATGAGTAGGATAATGCAAGAAACAGCATTGATATGTCCCTGTTGGAACTGGGAGGAAAATACATGGAAATGTATACTGGGTTCGAAAAAATAGAAGTGACATGCATGGTTATACTCATGTTATCTCGCAATCGATTCTTCACAGGAAACTACCATGTCATGCATGTTATGTAATCATGTTCTGTCCTCACAAACAAATTCTTCAAGGTAACTAACAGACCATGCATTGTTATATACTCGTGTTCTGTGGGCAAATATTTTGTGAGGATATTATTCTAGCCATTGATTGCTGAAGGGAGAATATAGGTATGTACACATGGTAAGCATTGCAGGATTTCACTACTTTCAAATATAGAGTTCTCCATATGCACATTTACTTTCCTAATGTATGGTTAGATGAAACCAACAGTGTGGTGTATGTTTCTACATCATGAAAATGAGGAAACTAACATGGCCATTGATACACACTCATATTTAGTAGTAGTATATAGATTACTGTAAAATAAGGATAATATCCATATATTCCTAACCGTTTGATTATTCAGGGTACAAATTGGTTGTAATGACATGGTCACAATCGCATGAATTAACTCATTCCAAATATAGCTGATTTACGGCGTCTCTAATACATTGCCATAGTTCTACTCAAATTCTGCTCAAACAGAGATACGCCAATCATCACAAAAAGTTCAAACAGTGTCATGGCGTCATCATTAACATGAGAGGAAACAACTTACACGCGCCATCCCTGCAATACGTGGTGCCATCCGCTTTGTCGATCGCGTAGATGATGCCATTGTGTTCAATAGCATCACCGAAGTGTGTGTCAGCTTTGACGATGATCCACTGCGAGCAGAGTTGTCTCCAGCTAAAGAAGGCACCGGCGTAAAGATAGGTGAGTCCGC
>NW_025240172.1:0-3671 GCF_018294505.1 Triticum aestivum
TACAGGCAATCAACAGAAAGTTACGGACCTCCCTTCTCTTCTAATCATACCTCCGCCCCCTGATTTTCAGGGGTGGACCGGTGCCTTCCAAATTGACCAATGAAAGAATGCCTCGTCACCCTGTAAACCACTCTCCCCCGTAATTTCCTGTAGATGTAGCATTGATGCAGACACAACAAATTTTTACAACCGCCTACTGCATGCATTAAGCGGTGGATGAGAGTTGCATGCACATGATCACATCATCAATCCAACCATGTATGCACAGAAAAATCCAAAACCTAATCCTGTCACCACCGCCGGACAGAGCGCATGTTGACCAGGAATCATATCCAAGCGACAAATGCATGCACGCAGCAGAGTGCGCACGATCGAGGCGGCACCGCTGTTTCTCTTGACGCAATAGAACGGCACAAATCAGAACACGCACGACAGCACATATATCGATAAAAAGGCACGCGCAGCCCAGATTAGATATCGAAGCCAGCAGAAACAAGAAACCTCGAGCTGCGAGGTCAACGGGTCATGCTGGCCCACATGCAACACAAATTGCTACTCGCACCAATACAGACGCTACACACGTTAAGAAAATTTTGAGCGAAAATCTACAGCCACCATATAACTGTACACGGTCATATCCCAATTTATTGCACGTGTCGCTAGCCGGTTTACCAAGCAGTCATTTTCAGCCAAGTGGTGAAACGTCGAAGCGAAAAAGCTCCCGGATATAGAGGCTTGGGTATGTTCTGTCCATCTAATTAATGCTTCCTGAATGCAACGATTACTTGCCACGAAGGTCAACAGCCTGATCAGCAAAGGGCAAATCTGGCGCCTGGTCACACCAGCTCTTCTTCATGGACCTCTTTATCACATTACTGTATGTGTTCTTGTTTTGGTTGAGGTTTAAATTATACTTTACAGAATGGAAATTGCGCTAACTTCCGATCATCGTCATGACGGTACAGTTAAATACTCTCTCTTTGGCTAGCATCGGGCCTATGGTGGAAGAGGTTGTTGGCCCTAGAAGATTTCTAGCCATTTATTTCACTTCCGCACTATCAGGTACATGTTTCATCTTTTGGATCTTACTATGTCATCCCTAGCGATCTTTGTATTCATTAATCTTCTCATTGTAACAGGTTCACTGATGAGTTACTGGTTTAACTCCGCACATAGTGTTGGTGCATCTGGTGCTATCTTTGGACTGGTATGTCCATCAGTGCATTTATTGCCTCGTACACTGTGGAAATATTTCTGTTGTCCACAGTACAAAAATCATGTGTGCTTGTCCCTATATTGCTTCTTAATTCAGTAGGAGCACGACATTATTATAAAATAGCCACACTCCTTACTAGCTTACGATTTTTGCTTTGTTTTATGTTTTCTTAAAACTACCCCCTTGTGTAGAGACCGAATGAAGATTGTAACTTTTAACATGAACTTGAGTTTCCAAAGGTGTTTATTAATCGTCGAAAGATCACTCTGCCCAGCCAAAGTATAGAGGCTTTACCAAGAGATATCAACTGCTGAATGCAAAATTTGTCTTGCTCTTCTGAAAAGTCCGGTAGCAGCGATATATAATAATATAAGATCCAAATAGCCCGCAATAGCTCCACTATAGCATCTCTATAGGTTTTGATGGCCCTCCCACTAAGCAATGCACTTTTAACGCTAAATTGAAAATGACACTATAATAGCCCACTATTTCCCGCGATGGGGATAGATTTGGAGTCATTTAGCGTTGCTAAGCTACCGCTGTTCCAAAATGTTCTGTACTTTTCAAAATCATGTTGCAACGGTTCAAATTTATGCCTTATCTTTCCCAAGTGTGGAGCTTCCCAACCAATCTTCCTAGATCGTAACTCTGGATTCATCTTTGATGCCGAATGTACTGGTCAAAGTGGGACAAAAAGTGCCAATTCACATTCATTTAGCTAGCCAAAAGTGCGAGCCTCGCTGTTTCTAGTTACAGCCGCTTGAGACCTAAGTATTGGTTCGGCATCAATAGTTGTTGCATCACATCTTTAGTCCAAGAGCCTAAAAGCGACTTGCATAATACAGATTTACTCTCAATGTCGAAACCTTGTATCCCTCACATGGTTTTATGGGTAAGTCACTTCTATTCTAAAGCTTAAATGACCAAATCTAAACATATAAGAGTATTGCATATCTTGACTGAAATTGACATGTAATTTGGTCAGTTTTATCTGTTGTATTTGTGCATTAAAAAAATTCTTGCATCTCACTATTTCTTCAACCATCCTCAATATTTATGTTCAGGTTGGTGCCCAGGCTGTTTATCTGTGGAGGCACCAAGAGCTTTTTGGAAATGCAAAGGAAAAATTTGAGAATATTAGATTTGTGATTTTATTAAATCTGGTACTCATTCTATCTTTGTCTTTGTATTTTGCCATCTGCTTGTTGCATTCTATATGCATGTGCAAGTCTCATGCGTTCTGTTTGACAGGGCATCGGCCTTCTTTGGCGCCGCATCGACAATTGGGCACATGTAGGTCTCGCGTACAATTTTGTGGAGTTCATTAATTTTGGCAACATATGAAATGATTGATTGGCTAGTTGACTTCGATTGATTCACATTCATGCAGCTGGGAGGGTTGCTTGGGGGAGCAGCGGTCGAATGGTTCTACGGTCCAGATTGGAAAGGGCGCCCGTTGTTTGGCCAATGAGTAGCACAAGACCACAATAACGCTCACGGCTTGCACATAAATTTATCGTGCTGGTCCCCTATTGCTGTGAAACAAGCAAATACCTTCTCGAACTAAGGGCACCTCTAGCCGGTCCCATAAAAATGGAGGAGTAAACGCCGCGTACACTTATGTTTTGGCCAGACCTAGCCGAACACCTAAATTTAGTGGAGTACATTTTTGTTTTCGACAAAGTGTTTAAATCTAGTTTACTTAATACATTGCAACGTCATATTAGCACACTTATAAAAACCAAACATAATAAATAAGTTCTACACAATTCATGAATATTGCATTAATAAACCAAATTATTCAAATTCAAAGACACCGAATGGTTGAAAATAATCTCTCGGAATCTTGGCATGGCCCTCTGCTGTATCATGGCTGATTTGTATCCAGCCAAACTGTGATTCTATTCTCGTCCGCCAAATATCATCGTTGAAAATCATTCCAAGGACAAGTTTAAAGTCATTGTCATCTTCTTCCTCCTTTGATGACGATCAGTCCTCGAAGATCATCTCTCTGAGCCTCTTCATCTTCAATTGAAAGGAGTCATTTATATTCAATTAGGACAAGCAAAACAAGATAAAATAGCCAAAATAAACTCACCTAGGCAAATCGGCGAACACTTGCAAGGCGGTGGAGGTGTACCGGCTGGCCAGCGTCATAGAGCTCAAACGAGCGAGCGCCGAGGTATGGGGATGACCGGAAAAGGGTCATAATGCTAGTGAGATGCTGGGCCGCCAATGATAAAGTGGATCCGAGGCGGTTCCCGGTGAATCGGTCGACGCGGTGTCAGCGGCGGCGTTTCCGCTCGATTAATTCCGGTGATGGCAACATCAGGCAAACGGCTCAGACACCAACGAAATGGTGGCAAGGGCCAAGGGAGGTGGCGAGGTAGTAGCAGAGGCATGGTTAGTCGCGAGCAGGTGCACGATGTAGTGGGGGTGGGGGCGTCGAAAAGAG
>NW_025240173.1:0-3670 GCF_018294505.1 Triticum aestivum
ATAGTCCCACATACTTGTGGCACTGCCGCCTTGGTCACATTGGTGTCAAGCGCATGAAGAAGCTCCATGCTGATGGACTTTTAGAGTCTCTCGATTATGAATCATTTAACACATGCGTACCATGCCTCATGGGCAAAATGACCAAGACTCCGTTCTCCGGAACAATGGAGCGAGCAACCAATTATTAGAAATCATACATACCGATGTGTGCGGTCCAATGAGCGTTGAGGCTCGCGGAGGATATCGTTATGTTCTCACTCTCACTGATGACTTGAGTAGATATGGGTATGTCTACTTGATGAAACACAAGTCTGAGACCTTTGAAAAGTTCAAGGAATTTCAGAATGAGGTAGAGAATCAACGTGACCGAAAGATAAAGTTCTTATGATCAGATCATGGAGGAGAATATTTAAGTCATGAATTTGGTACGCACTTAAGGAAATGTGGAATCGTTTCACAACTCACGCCGCCTGGAACACCTCAGTGTAACGGTGTGTTCGAACGTCGTAATCGCACTCTATTGGATATGGTGCGATCTATGATGTCTCTTACCGATTTACCGCTATCATTTTGGGGATACGCTCTAGAGACAGCTACATTCACTTTAAATAGGGCTCCGTCTAAATCCGTTGAGATGACACCGTATGAATTATGGTTTGGGAAGAAACCTAAGCTGTCGTTTCTAAAAGTTTGGGGATGCGATGCTTATGTCAAGAAACTTCAACCTGAAAAGCTCGAACCCAAGTCAGAAAAATGCATCTTCATAGGATACCCTAAGGAAACCATTGGGTATACCTTCTACTTAAGATCCGAGGGAAAGATCTTTGCTGCCAAGAACGGATCCTTTCTGGAAAAAGAATTTCTCTCGAAAGGAGTAAGTGGGAGGAAAGTAGAACTCAATGAAGTACTACCTCTTGAACCGGAAAGTAGTGCAGCTCAGGAAAATGTTCCTGTGGTGCCTACACCGACTGGAGAGGAAATTAATGATGATGATCAAGGTACTTCGGATCAAGTTGCTACTGAACTTCGTATTTCCACAAGGACACGTTCCACACCAGAGTGGTATGGCAACCCTGTCCTGGAAATCATGTTGTTAGACAACGGTGAACCTTCGAACTATGAAGAAGCGATGGCGGGCCCAGATTCCAACAAATGGCTTGAAGCCATGCAATCCGAGATAGAATCCATGTATGAAAACAAAGTATGGACTTTGACAGACTTGCCCAATGATCGGCGAGCGATAGAAAATAAATGGATCTTTAAGAAGAAGACAGACGCGAATGGTTATGTTACCATCCATAAAGCTCGACTTGTTGCTAAGGGTTATCGACAAGTTCAAGGGGTTGACTATGATGAGACTTTCTCTCCTGTAGCGAAGCTAAAGTCTGTTCGAGTCATGTTAGCAATTGCCGCATACTATGATTATGAGATATGGCAGATGGACGTCAAAACGGCATTCCTTAACGGCTATCTTAAGGAAGAACTGTATATGATGCAGCCGGAAGGTTTTGTCGATCCCAAGAATGCTAACAAGGTGTGCAAGCTCCAGCGATCCATTTATGGGCTGGTGCAAGCATCTCGGAGTTGGAACATTCACTTTGATGAGATGATCAAAGCGTTTGGGTTTATGCAGACTTATGGAGAAGCCTGCATTTACAAGAAAGTGAGTGGGAGCTCTGTAGCATTTCTCATATTATATGTAGATGACATACTTTTGATGGGAAATGATATAGAACTTTTGGACAACATTAAGTCCTACTTGAATAAGTGTTTTTCAATGAGGGACCTTGGAGAAGCTGCTTACATATTAGGCATCAAGATCTATAGGGATAGATCAAGACGCCTCATAGGTCTTTCACAAAGCACATACCTTGATAAGATATTGAAGAAGTTCAATATGGATCAATCCAAGAAAGGGTTCTTGCCTGTATTGCAAGGTGTGAGATTGAGCTCGGCTCAATGCCCGACCACGACAGAAGATATAGAAGAGATGAGTGTCATCCCCTATGCCTCAGCCATAGGATCTATTATGTATGCCATGCTGTGTACCAGACCTGATGTAAACCTTGCCGTAAGTTTGGTAGGAAGGTACCAAAGTAATCCCGACAAGGAACAATAGACAGCGGTCAAGAATATCCTGAAGTACCTAAAAAGGACAAAGGACATGTTTCTCATTTATGGAGGTGACGAAGAGCTTGTCGTAAAGGGTTACGTCGATGCTACCTTCGACATAGATCTGGATGACTCTAAGTCACAAACCGGATACGTGTATATGTTGAATCATGGAGCAGTAAGCTGGTGCAGTTGCAAGCAGAGTGTCGTGGCGGGATCTACATGTGAAGCGGAGTACATGGCAGCCTCGGAGGCAGCGCATGAAGCAATATGGATGAAGGAGTTCATCACCAACCTAGGAGTCATACCCAATGCGTCGGGGCCGATCACTCTCTTCTGTGACAACACTGGAGCTATTGCCCTTGCCAAGGAGCCCAGGTTTCACAAGAAGACCAGGCACATCAAGCATCGTTTCAACTCCATCCGTGAAAATGTTCAAGATGGAGACATAGATATTTGCAAAGTACATACAGATCTGAATGTGGCAGATCCGTTGACTAAACCTCTTCCACGAGCAAAACATGATCAACACCAGAACTCTATGGGTGTTCGATTCATCACAATGTAACTAGATTATTGACTCTAGTGCAAGTGGGAGACTATTGGAAATATGCCCTAGAGGCAATAATAAAAGGATTATTATTATATTTCCTTGTTCATGATAATTGTCTTTTATTCATGCTATAATTGTATTATCCGGAAATCGTAATACACGTGTGAATACATAGACCACAACATGTCCCTAGTGAGCCTCTAGTTGACTAGCTCGTTGATCAACAGATAGTCATGGTTTCCTGACTATGGTCATTGGATGTCATTGATAACGAGATCACATCATTAGGAGAATGATGTGATGGACAAGACCCAATCCTAAGCATAGCACAAGATCGTGTAGTTCGTTTGCTAGAGTTTTTCCAATGTCAAGTATCTTTTCCTTAGACCATGAGATCGTGTAACTCCCGGATACTGTAGGAGTGCTTTGGGTGTACCAAACGTCACAATGTAACTGGGTGACTATAAAGGTATACTACGGGTATCTCCGAAAGTGTCTGTTGGGTTGACACGGATCGAGACTGGGATTTGTCACTCCCTATGACGGAGAGGTATCTCTGGGCCCACTCGGTAATGCATCATCATAATGAGCTCAAAGTGACCAAGTGTCTGGTCACGCGATCATGCATTACGGTACGAGTAAAGTGACTTACCGGTAACGAGATTGAACGAGGTATTGGGATACCGACGATCAAATCTCGGGCAAGTAACATACCGATTGACAAAGGGAATTGTATACGGGGTTGCTTGAATCCTCGACATCGTGGTTCATCCGATGAGATCATCGAGGAGCATGTGGGGGCCAACATGGGTATCCAGATCCGCTGTTGGTTATTGGCCAGAGAGCTGTCTCGGTCATGTCTACGTGTCTCCCGAACCCGTAGGGTCTACACACTTAAGGTTCGGTGATGCTAGGGTTGTAGAGATATTAGTATGCAGCAAACGGAAAGTTGTTCGGAGTCCCGGATGAGATCCCGGACGTCACGAGGAGTTCCGGAATGGTCCG
>NW_025240174.1:0-1898 GCF_018294505.1 Triticum aestivum
GAATGGTGCGTACGGAACGCAAAAAAGGCTGGAGTTGTAATAAGTTTTAAAAAATGAAGTGCCAGTGTAACAGATGAGTTCTCGTCCGAAACCCTGATACTCCGAAAGAGATTGTCCAGTTTGTACACGAAGTACGTCCAATTTTTTCGTAACCCTCTCTACTCTTTTGCACATGCTATGTGGCTGAAATGATGATACCATGCCAAGTTTCGAAATTTTCAGAATTCATTTGTAGTGATTTTCAATTTCACGGTCATTTAGCTCTCTAAACAAATCGGTAAATGCCTGAAAAATAGCAAATGATGTCAGAAAGTTTTGAAAATTGATGATGTCGCTTTCCATGGTGTGTACGGAACGCATAAAAGTCTGGAGTTGTAATAAGTTTAAAAAAATGAAGTGCCCATGTAACAGATCAGTTCTTGTCAGAAACCTTGATACCTCGAAAGAGATTGTCCAGTTTGTACACGAAGTGCGTCCAGTTTTTGCCGTAACCCTCTCTACTCTTGTGCACAGGCTATGTGGGTGAAATGATGATACCATGCCAAGTTTCGACATTTTCAGAGTTCATTTTGTAGTGATTTTCAATTTCACGATCATTTAGCTCTCTAAACAAATCGGTAAATGACTAAAAAATAGCAAATGATGTCAGAAAGTGTTGAAAATAGACGACGTCGCTTTGAATGGTGCGTACGGAACGCAAAAAGAGTCTGGAGTTGTAATAAGTTTAAAAAATGACGTGGTAGTGTAACAGATGAGTTCTCGTCCGAAACCCTGATACTCCGAAAGAGATTGTCTAGTTTGTACACGAAGTGCGTCCAGTTTTTGCCGTAACCCTCCCTACTCTTTTGGACATCCTGTGTGAGTGAAATGATGATACCATGCCAAGTTTCGACATTTTCAAAGTTCATTTTGTAGTGATTTTCAATTTCACGTCATTTAGCTCTCTAAACAAATCGGTAAATGGCTGAAAAATAGCAAATGATGTCAGAAAGTTTTGAAAATTGATGACGTCGCTTTGAATGGTGTGTACGGAACGCAAAAATTCTTGAGTTGTAATAAGTTTAAAAAATGAAGTGCCCATGTAACAGGTGAGTTCTCGTCAGAAACCCTGATACTTCGAAAGAGATTGTCCAGTTTGTACACGAAGTGCGTCCAGTTTTTGTCGTAACCCTCTCTACTCTTCTGCACATGCTATGTGGGTGAAATGATGACACCATACCAAGTTTCGACATTTTCAGAGTTCATTTTGTAGTGATTTTCAATTTCACGGTCATTTAGCTCTCTAAACAAATCGGTAAATGACTAAAAAATAGCAAATGATGTCAGAAAGTTTTGAAAATTGATGATGTCGCTTTGAATGGTGCGTACGGAACGCAAAAAAAGTCTGGAGTTGTAATAAGTTAAAAAAATTGAAATGCCAGTGTAACAGATGAGTTCTCGTCCGAAACCCTGATATTCCGAAAGAGATTGTCCAGTTTGTACACGAAGTACGTCCAGTTTTTGCCGTAACCCTCTCTACTCTTTTTCACATGCTATGTGGCTGAAATGATGATACCATGCCAAGTTTCGACATTTTTAGAGTTCATTTGTAGTGATTTTCAATTTCACGGTCATTTAGCTCTCTAAACAAATCGGTAAGTGACTGAAAAATAGCAAATGATGTCAGAAAGTGTTGAAAATTGATGACGTCGCTTTGAATGGTGCGTACGGAATGCAAAAGGAGTCTGGAGTTGTAATAAGTTTAAAAAAATGAAGTGCCAGTGTAACAGATGAGTTCTCGTCAGAAACCTTGGTACTCCGAAAGAGGTTGTCCGGTTTGTACACGAAGTGCGTCCAGTTTTGGCCGTAACCCTCTCAACTCTTTTGCACAGGATATGTGGGTGAAATGATGATACCAT
>NW_025240174.1:2117-3670 GCF_018294505.1 Triticum aestivum
GACATTTTCAGAGTTCATTTTGTAGTGATCTTCAATTTCACGGTCATTTAGCTCTCTAAACAAATCGGTAAATGACTGAAAAATAGCAAATGATGTCAGAAAGTGTTGAAAAGTCTTGAGTTGTAATAAATTTAAAAAAATGAAGTGCTAGTGTAACAGATGAGTTCTCGTCCGAAACCCTGATACTCCGAAAAAGATTGTCTAGTTTGTACACGAAGTGCGTCCAGTTTTTGCCGTAACCCTCTCTACTCTTTTGGACATGCTATGTGAGTGAAATGATGATACCATGCCAAGTTTCGACATTTTCAAAGTTCATTTTGTAGTGATTTTCAATTTCACGTCATTTAGCTCTCTAAACAAATCAGTAAATGACTGAAAAATAGCAAATCATGTCAGAAAGTTTTGAAAATTGATGACGTCACCTTGAATGGTGTGTACGGAACGCAAAAAGTCTTGAGTTGTAATAAGTTTAAAAAAATGAAGTGCCCATCTAACAGGTGAGTTCTCGTCAGAAACCCTGATACTTCGAAAGAGATTGTTTAGTTTGTACACGAAGTGCGTCCAGTTTTTGTCGTAACCCTCTCTACTCTTTTGCACATGCTATGTGGGTGAAATGATGACACCATACCAAGTTTCGACATTTTCAGAGTTCATTTTGTAGTGATTTTCAATTTCACGGTCATTTAGCTCTCTAAACAAATCGGTAAATGACTAAAAAATAGCAAATGATGTCAGAAAGTTTTGACAATTGATGACGTCGCTTTGAATGGTGCGTACGGAACGCAAAAAAAGTCTGGAGTTGTAATAAGTTTTCAAAAATGAAGTGCCAGTGTAACAGATGAGTTCTCGTCCGAAACCCTGATACTCCGAAAGAGATTGTCCAGTTTGTACACGAAGTACGTCCAGCTTTTGCCGTAACCCTCTCTACTCTATTGCACATGCTATGTGGCTGAAATGATGATACCATGCCAAGTTTCGACATTTTCAGAGTTCATTTTGTAGTGATTTTCAATTTCACGATCATTTAGCTCTCTAAACAAATCGGTAAATGACTGAAAAATAGCAAATGATGTCAGAAAGTGTTGAAAATAGACGACGTCACTTTGAATGGTGCGTACGGAACGCAAAAAGAGTCTGGAGTTGTAATAAGTTTAAAAAAATGAAGTGCTAGTGTAACAGATGAGTTCTCGTCCGAAACCCTGATACTCCGAAAGAGATTGTCTAGTTTGTACACGAAGTGCGTCCAGTTTTTGCCGTAACCCTCTCTACTCTTTTGGACATGCTATGTGAGTGAAATGATGATACCATGCCAAGTTTCGACATTTTCAAAGTTCATTTTGTAGTGATTTTCAATTTCACATCATTTAGCTCTCTAAACAAATCAGTAAATGACTGAAAAATAGCAAATCATGTCAGAAAGTTTTGAAAATTGATGACGTCGCTTTGAATGGTGTGTACGGAACGCAAAAAGTCTTGAGTTGTAATAAGTTTAAAAAAATGAAGTGCCCATGTAACAGGTGAGTTCTCGTCAGAAACCCTGATACTTCGAAAGA
>NW_025240175.1:0-3670 GCF_018294505.1 Triticum aestivum
GGGCGTCTGAACGACACCACATAAAGGGCTTTAAAAGAAATGCCACAGTCGGGCGTCTGAGCGACACCACATAAAGGGCTTTAAAAGAAATGCCACAGTCGGGCGTCTGAGCGACACCACATAAAGGGCTTTAAAAGAAATGCCACAGTCGGGCGTTTGAGTGACACCACATAAAGGGCTTATAAAAGAAACAATCATGGTAAATATCCTGGAGGTAGAACCATCCCAGGGATATTTGACAATACCAATAATATCACGGGTTAGTCCACAACAAAAATAATAATCATAATTATTACAAATCACAAGTCATGATTCCAGTTCTAGTTTAACAGTTTCACCTCCGAAGAACGACACTAAGACCGACACTTGACCCATTCTAGACTGTAGTCCTTAACCATGGACACGGCTATTCGAATAGGTTTATCTCTGTAGAGGGTGCACTCTTTCCCCACGAGTAACAGATTCCTTTAGTCCATCGGGACTAATTCCGTCTACGGCCTTTTTGTTGAAAACACACCTAACTTGCACACACCAGCTTAACTCACACGTGTCTGGAATCACCCACGATACCTGTCAAGCAAACTCTAAGTGGGGAGGCTCCAACCTCGCGTAGCATGGGATCAAATTTATATTGTGCGCTCTAAGGGGTGGCCTCCCCTCTCGGTCTCAACCGAAAACACCCATGCCCCTGGACCAGGTGGCCTGCCTACCAGCTACAACCGGTATCTTCCACCCTGGCCTCTCTATACGGTGTGTGCTAGAAAGAGGTTGACAACTTACTGAAACGTACTCTACTTGTTGTAGAGATGAGTGGTAGTACGAAGAAAGTATGGGGGTTACTGGAACAAGACTCGATCTATGGTCGACTCAGGAGGTTTAAGTATGCCCTGCATGATTAGCATAACGATTATATTTCAACCAACAGAGTCACCGCTCATTATACCTTACCACGCCATACCGGACACAACCGTCCCGACGGAGACCGGCGGCAAACTCATGCCTATCCAAGGAAGAGGTTTTCCCGGATTCCTTCCGGTATGCATGCAAGGCACATGAGGATGATCATCATCATAAGGGTGTTCATTTCCAACAGCATGGAAATCACAAATAAGCATTCATGCAATTGATCATATCACATGAAATAACAAGTTTCTCCGAAATGAGGTGGTGTTATAAACGTGTCAACAAACACACAAATATATTATGCCGGGGTTCAGAATGCTTGCCTTCAATGTGTGGAAAGGCAGGGAGCACTCCAAAATATTTGAAAGCTTTCTTCTCTCTCTCCAAGGTCCTATTTTTGAAAATATAAATGAATTAACACACAAACTAAAAACAGCACAAAAAGTTGTTTTTGAAAATTTTACAAATAAATCTTAAAATAAACTAGACAATATTTGAGAGAGGTAGGAAAAAGAATTATTTTATTTGGAGTTGTAATTAATAAGATATAGCCGGTCAAAGTTTGGTCAAAATCTGGTATCTCGGCAGAATACGTCTTCGAAAAGGGGAGACATACTCTGTGTTTTGCGCTTCCACTTAAACACGTGGAGGCAGGGCTGGGTCTCTGACAGTGGGTCTAGGGGGCCCACTGGTCAGGTTTGACCAGTCCCCACTCCCTCCTCTTCTCTGCCCGAGCAGAGGCGGGGCGTCCGACGATCACCGCCGATGAACGGCGGTTCTTCGCGGGCATCCGATTGCGGGGATGGATCCGCCACTCCTAGGCGGTCCTCTGGGTGGTTGAGGGAGTGATGGGGACGGAGGGAGTCATCGGCGACGAGCTCCGCGGTGGAGGGGAGGCTTCGGTGGATTTGGGGATTCCGGCCATGGTGGTTCCCGAGTGGGTCTGAGATGTTGGGCGGCTCCGTAGGGTCATGGGGAGGAGGATGGAAGCACAAGAGGGGTCTGGGGGCTTTGGCATTGGCCGTATTTTGCCATAGCAAGGTGGCGGCCGATCCTGCTGGAGTTGGGGAAGAGAGTGGCCCCTGGCAAACTGGGGAGGGGGAGGCTTCCCACGGCTCGAGTGAGGCTGCTGATGAGCCTAGGCAGGATCGAGGGCTTTATATAGCCCGGCGAGGTCGGTTCCCGTGGTCGCGGATAAGCTCGCTGGCGAACCGCCTCGCTGTAGCTAGGGAGTCGTGGCGGCGAAAAGCGCTAGGGGACGACTTGCGGATAAGCTTGCGAAGCTCCAGGGGGCAGGTGGCGAGCGGGGAAGGCTCGGGCGGCGCCGACCTAAGCAGGGCTGTCGGGCGGTCGTGGCGGCTAGTCCTTGGCTTGCCGGAGACGCGGCGAGGGTCTGCTTGGCGCGTTGTGGTGAGAAGGGGAGTGCGTGGCATGGTGCTTCAGAGCATGCCAAAACCAGGGGCACAACGTATCGGCTCGGCCGTGGCTCATGCAATACGCGCGCTCTGCTCGCGCCCAGAGCATGCACGGAAGGTGTTCGATAAAATGCCGTGGCATGCTACAGGTCTCAGGTGAGGTTGGCAGGCAATAGAACTAGGTTAGTGATAGAGGGAAGCTCAAGGGACAAGGTGGTTTGGTCAGGAGACCAAGTTCATAATGTAAACAAAACTCATGCCAAACCGGTTCATGCTCTCAAGGTGTTTGACAAAATGCCACATGCACCCAGGCATTTCTTGGAGTGGCCAAATCCTCCAGATCAGTGTCTCTGTGGGTGTATGAGAGGGTGGTGAGGTTAGTTTGTGAAAAGCACAAACTTCCGAGTGCAAGTTTTGCAGAACTTCAATTCTGGATAGGAGGTGAATGGCATTATTTCATGAACCAAAAATGATCCAATGAGTGCATGCTCCTGGACTTAGGGGTTTTGCAGGGTGGTTTGCAAGCTGGGGAAAGAATCAAGGGTCAAAGAGCAAGCAGGAACATGTATGCTGTACAAACCATCATGATGGACCAGAATGAAGATGAGGTTGATTCACTCAAAATTTTCAAAGAACATCCTTGGATTTTTTGCATATAATGGAATCATATGCTCCTACAGACATCCCATAACTTTGGTGGAAGCTAGAAAGAAATATTTAAAAGGGTTGTAGTGTAAAATTGTCCACTGGACCAGAGAAGAAAAACATGTGCAGCACTCAAAATATGCAATGAATGAAATATATTATTGCACAAAAGTGATCTAGAGACATCATATGACATCTCCAAATTTTGGTTGGATTTTTAGTTAAATTTATCAAATGGTTGTAGTTCAAAAAGAGCTCCAAAACTTAAAACAAGTCATTTTAATGAATATAGCTCAGGGTGGAATAATTTAATAAATAAACCTACTGATTAAGAAATTGTTTTAATGAGATGGCATAGAAGTTCAATATGTTTGGAAGGATCCACTTGGGTAGATAGTCATTAATATAAAAAGAAAGGTTCTGAAATCAACAGAAATATTCTTGCAGGCAAAAATTTTAAACTCTTGGCAAAATTTTAATAACTAAAACCTGGTTAAATTTTTGGGGTGTTACAATTACTACCCCCCTTAAGAAAAATCTCGTCCTCGAGATTTCCAAAGAGCCGTTGAGAAAAACAAATACTCCATATGCGTTCGAGCGGTTGTGAGTCTACTGCCGTGGTGCTGTGTGAATAAAAAATAATCCATGTAGTGAGGGGATAAACGATGCAGCAACTCAGGGAAAAGAAATCTCATTCTAGGATTTTT
>NW_025240176.1:0-3670 GCF_018294505.1 Triticum aestivum
TTTTTTTCCTTTCAGAAAGAAGATAAGAACAAGAGGCTCAGCACGGTGGTGCCGGCGACGAGATCGGCGCGGGCGATGGACGGCGGTGAAGATGGGGACGGGACGTGACTGAGGGAATCCTGGACTAGGGGGTGTCCGGATAGCCGAACTATCATCATCGGCCGGACTCCAAGACTATGAAGATACAAGATTGAAGACTTCGTCCCGTGTCCGGATGGGACTTTCCTTGGCGTGGAGGGCAAGCTTGGCGATACGGATATGTAGATCTCCTACCAGTGTAACCGACTCTGTGTAACCCTAGCCCTCTCCGGTGTCTATATAAACCGGATGGCTTTAGTCCTTAGGACAAACAACAATCATACCATAGGCTAGCTTCTAGGGTTTAGCCTCCTTGACCTCGTGGTAGATCTACTCTTGTAACACACATCATCAATATTAATCAAACAGGACGTAGGGTTTTACCTCCATCAAGAGGGCCCGAACCTGGGTAAAACATCGTGTCCCTTGTCTCCTGTTACCATCCGCCTAGACGCACAGTTCGGGACCCCCTACCCGAGATCCGCCAGTTTTGACACCGACATTGGTGCTTTCATTGACAGTTCCTCTGTGTCGTCACCAATAGGCTTGATGGCTTCTTCGATCATCATCAACGACGCAGTCCAGGGTGAGACCTTCCTCCTCGGACAGATCTTCGTATTCGGCGGCTTTGCACTGCGGGCCAATTCGCTTGGCCATCTGGAGCAGATCGAAAGCTACGCCCCTCGCCGTTAGGTTAGATTTGGAAGTTTGAACTTCAGGGCTGACATCCGCGGGGACTTGATCTTCGATGGATTCGAGCCACAGCCAAGCGCGCCGCACTGTCACGACGGGCATGATTTAGCTCTGTAGCCGGACAGCACCTTGGAGGCCGCACTCGCGTCCGCTCCAATCTTCAATTCGGAGCCGACTGCGCAGATCGAGGACAGGTGGCTAGACATCGCCTCGGGGGCTGCAACCTCGATGGCGATAGAGCCGAACACTGACCTTGTCCCTCATGAAGCTCGTGACTCCGAGGTGTCGGACTCCTCGCCGGACTCCGAACCTCCCGCGCCCCCTCCAATCAAATCCGGTTGGGCGCGGATCGCAGAGTTCACCGCCGCTGACATCTTTCAACATTCACCTTTCGGCGACATCTTGAGTTCGCTAAAGTATCTCTCGTTATTAGGAGAGCCTTGGCCGGACTGCGGTCAGGACGGTTGGGATGCGGACGACGAAGAAATTCAACGCCCACCCACCACCCACTTAGTAGCCACTGTCAACGATCTAACCGACATGCTAGACTTCGACTCCGAAGACATCGATGGTATGGATGACGATGCCGGAGACGACCAAGAACCAGCGCCTATCGGGCACTGGAAAACCACCCCAACTCATGACGTATACATGGTGGATACACCAAAAGGAAGCGATAATGAGGAACAACGGGACATGGCGAAGGATAACTCCCCCAGCAAACAACCAAAACGGCGACGCAAGCGCCGCCCAAAGTCCCAGCTCGATAAAAACGGCACCCATACGGACCCGGCCCTAGAGCAGGGTGAAGCAGTGGACGGAGAACATGCCACCAAGAAACCATTCAAACATGATGAACTGGACAAGCAACCCATCCCCGGCGAAAACAAGAGCCTAGACGACCTCACGCCGAACACATCACCAGAGCATAAGAACCTTCATAAAAGGCTCGTCGCTACTGCAAGAAGTTTGAAGAAGCAAAAGCGGAAGCTCAAAACAGCGGAGGACACACTCAGAATGAGATGGAGCAAAGTACTCAATACCGCAGATAAATGTGGCGCTAGTCGCCAGGCAAAGAGCTACCCGAAGCGCAAGCTCTTGCACGAATTCGACGAGGATGCCTTAGAGCCCCCGCAGTCAAAAAAGAAAGAGGCCGCCTGGCCGGATAGACGACCAGATGACAGGCTAAGAGCAGCAAGGGGCGCTGCACACAAGCCGACACACGATCAACATAAAGATCCTCGGAAAAAGGATGACCCAGTCAGGTCTATCTATGGGCCAAAAAAGAATACTCCAGGAAGCAACACAACCCGCCGAGCATTTGAAGACAACGGCACACCCAAATACAGGGGCTCCGCACACCCACTATGTTTCACCGACGAGGTACTGGATCATGAATTTCCAGCGGGATTCAAACCCGTAAACATAGAGGCATATGACGGAACAATAGACCTCGGAGTCGGGATTGAGGATTATATCCTACACATACATATGGCCAGAGGAAATGATCTCCATGCCATAAAAACCTACCCCTCAAGCTCAAAGGGCCAGCTCGGCATTGGCTCAAAAGCCTCCCAGAAAATACCATTGGAAGTTAGGAAGAGCTCGAGGATGCGTTTCGAGCAAATTTTCAGGGGACTTATGTCTGCCCTCCGGATGCAGATGATTTAAGTCACATAACTCAACAGCCTAGAGAGTCAGCACGCAAATTCTGGAACAGGTTCCTCACCAAAAAGAACCAAATAGTCGACTGTCCGCATGCCGAAGCCTTAGCAGCCTTTAAGCACAACGTCCGAGACGAATGGCTCGCCAGACACCTCGGCCAGGAAAAACCAAGAACAATGGCCGCACTAACAAGCCTCATGACCCGCTTTTGCGCGGGGGAAGACAGCTGGTTGGCTAGATGCAGCACCAGCGACCCGAGTACATCCGAAGTAAGGGATGGAAATGGGAAATCACGACGCAGAAAAGATCAGCGCCGGAATAAGGAAAATGGCCCAAATAGTACGGCGGTCAACGCCGGATTCAAAAGCTCTCGGCCGAATAATAAAACACCGCCCCTCAAGGACAGCAGCGACGAGCTATCCAACCTAAACAAAATTCTGGATAGGCTATGTCAAATACATAGTACCTCCGGGAAGCCTGCAAACCACACCCATAGAGATTGGTGGGTCTTCAAGCAGTCCGGCTAACTTAACGCCGAACGCAAGGGGCTCGACACACCAAGCGAAGACGACGACGAGCCCCACAAGCAGCACGCCGGAAAACAGAAGACTTTCCCACTAGAAGTCAAAACAGTGAACTCACTTCATGTGATAACACGAAAACACAGTGCGGCACCTGCCATACCAGGACACCGTCCGCAGAATGGGGATAGACCCTACCAAAATTTGCCGTAGCAGCACTTCCTTCAAAGGAGTGACGCCAGGCCTTTAAGCCAATTGTACAGGCTCTATACCACTAGAAGTTGTGTTCGGTTCATCCGACAACCTCCGTCGCGAAAAGCTCAGTCTCCATATCGCCCCATCTAACAGTGGCCCTCAAACACTACTGGGACGCGAAGCTTTCGCCTGCTTTAATGCAATACCACATCACGCGTCTCTTATGCTTCAAATGCCCGGTCCACGCGGCATAATCTCATTAAAGAGTAACTCCGGGTGTTCCTCGACCACGGAGAACGTGAGGCCGCTTGACAGCCACACACTAATTCGACTTTGCAGGTCAAAGCCCCTAAAAACAGGTCATTCAGACCTCGGACACGGTTAGGCGAGTCCGGCGTAAATAAATAAGGGGCTTCCCAGCCGCATACCCCTTTACAAGGGGCCGCGCGAATAAACGATGAGAGCCAATAAAGCTCAACTTTATTCATCTTCCAAATTATACCTTATTTTAAAATACA
>NW_025240177.1:0-3670 GCF_018294505.1 Triticum aestivum
TTTTTTTCCTTTCAGAAAGAAGATAAGAACAAGAGGCTCAGCACGGTGGTGCCGGCGACGAGATCGGCGCGGGCGATGGACGGCGGTGAAGATGGGGACGGGACGTGACTGAGGGAATCCTGGACTAGGGGGTGTCCGGATAGCCGAACTATCATCATCGGCCGGACTCCAAGACTATGAAGATACAAGATTGAAGACTTCGTCCCGTGTCCGGATGGGACTTTCCTTGGCGTGGAGGGCAAGCTTGGCGATACGGATATGTAGATCTCCTACCAGTGTAACCGACTCTGTGTAACCCTAGCCCTCTCCGGTGTCTATATAAACCGGATGGCTTTAGTCCTTAGGACAAACAACAATCATACCATAGGCTAGCTTCTAGGGTTTAGCCTCCTTGACCTCGTGGTAGATCTACTCTTGTAACACACATCATCAATATTAATCAAACAGGACGTAGGGTTTTACCTCCATCAAGAGGGCCCGAACCTGGGTAAAACATCGTGTCCCTTGTCTCCTGTTACCATCCGCCTAGACGCACAGTTCGGGACCCCCTACCCGAGATCCGCCAGTTTTGACACCGACATTGGTGCTTTCATTGACAGTTCCTCTGTGTCGTCACCAATAGGCTTGATGGCTTCTTCGATCATCATCAACGACGCAGTCCAGGGTGAGACCTTCCTCCTCGGACAGATCTTCGTATTCGGCGGCTTTGCACTGCGGGCCAATTCGCTTGGCCATCTGGAGCAGATCGAAAGCTACGCCCCTGGCCGTTAGGTCAGATTTGGAAGTTTGAACTTCAGGGCTGACATCCGCGGGGACTTGATCTTCGATGGATTCGAGCCACAGCCAAGCGCGCCGCACTGTCACGACGGGCATGATTTAGCTCTGTAGCCGGACAGCACCTTGGAGGCCGCACTCGCGTCCGCTCCAATCTTCAATTCGGAGCCGACTGCGCAGATCGAGGACAGGTGGCTAGACATCGCCTCGGGGGCTGCAACCTCGATGGCGATAGAGCCGAACACTGACCTTGTCCCTCATGAAGCTCGTGACTCCGAGGTGTCGGACTCCTCGCCGGACTCCGAACCTCCCGCGCCCCCTCCAATCGAATCCGGTTGGGCGCGGATCGCAGAGTTCACCGCCGCTGACATCTTTCAACATTCACCTTTCGGCGACATCTTGAGTTCGCTAAAGTATCTCTCGTTATTAGGAGAGCCTTGGCCGGACTGCGGTCAGGACGGTTGGGATGCGGACGACGAAGAAATTCAACGCCCACCCACCACCCACTTAGTAGCCACTGTCAACGATCTAACCGACATGCTAGACTTCGACTCCGAAGACATCGATGGTATGGATGACGATGCCGGAGACGACCAAGAACCAGCGCCTATCGGGCACTGGAAAACCACCCCAACTCATGACGTATACATGGTGGATACACCAAAAGGAAGCGATAATGAGGAACAACGGGACATGGCGAAGGATAACTCCCCCAGCAAACAACCAAAACGGCGACGCAAGCGCCGCCCAAAGTCCCAGCTCGATAAAAACGGCACCCATACGGACCCGGCCCTAGAGCAGGGTGAAGCAGTGGACGGAGAACATGCCACCAAGAAACCATTCAAACATGATGAACTGGACAAGCAACCCATCCCCGGCGAAAACAAGAGCCTAGACGACCTCACGCCGAACACATCACCAGAGCATAAGAACCTTCATAAAAGGCTCGTCGCTACTGCAAGAAGTTTGAAGAAGCAAAAGCGGAAGCTCAAAACAGCGGAGGACACACTCAGAATGAGATGGAGCAAAGTACTCAATACCGCAGATAAATGTGGCGCTAGTCGCCAGGCAAAGAGCTACCCGAAGCGCAAGCTCTTGCACGAATTCGACGAGGATGCCTTAGAGCCCCCGCAGTCAAAAAAGAAAGAGGCCGCCTGGCCGGATAGACGACCAGATGACAGGCTAAGAGCAGCAAGGGGCGCTGCACACAAGCCGACACACGATCAACATAAAGATCCTCGGAAAAAGGATGACCCAGTCAGGTCTATCTATGGGCCAAAAAAGAATACTCCAGGAAGCAACACAACCCGCCGAGCATTTGAAGACAACGGCACACCCAAATACAGGGGCTCCGCACACCCACTATGTTTCACCGACGAGGTACTGGATCATGAATTTCCAGCGGGATTCAAACCCGTAAACATAGAGGCATATGACGGAACAATAGACCTCGGAGTCGGGATTGAGGATTATATCCTACACATACATATGGCCAGAGGAAATGATCTCCATGCCATAAAAACCTACCCCTCAAGCTCAAAGGGCCAGCTCGGCATTGGCTCAAAAGCCTCCCAGAAAATACCATTGGAAGTTAGGAAGAGCTCGAGGATGCGTTTCGAGCAAATTTTCAGGGGACTTATGTCTGCCCTCCGGATGCAGATGATTTAAGTCACATAACTCAACAGCCTAGAGAGTCAGCACGCAAATTCTGGAACAGGTTCCTCACCAAAAAGAACCAAATAGTCGACTGTCCGCATGCCGAAGCCTTAGCAGCCTTTAAGCACAACGTCCGAGACGAATGGCTCGCCAGACACCTCGGCCAGGAAAAACCAAGAACAATGGCCGCACTAACAAGCCTCATGACCCGCTTTTGCGCGGGGGAAGACAGCTGGTTGGCTAGATGCAGCACCAGCGACCCGAGTACATCCGAAGTAAGGGATGGAAATGGGAAATCACGACGCAGAAAAGATCAGCGCCGGAATAAGGAAAATGGCCCAAATAGTACGGCGGTCAACGCCGGATTCAAAAGCTCTCGGCCGAATAATAAAACACCGCCCCTCAAGGACAGCAGCGACGAGCTATCCAACCTAAACAAAATTCTGGATAGGCTATGTCAAATACATAGTACCTCCGGGAAGCCTGCAAACCACACCCATAGAGATTGGTGGGTCTTCAAGCAGTCCGGCTAACTTAACGCCGAACGCAAGGGGCTCGACACACCAAGCGAAGACGACGACGAGCCCCACAAGCAGCACGCCGGAAAACAGAAGACTTTCCCACTAGAAGTCAAAACAGTGAACTCACTTCATGTGATAACACGAAAACACAGTGCGGCACCTGCCATACCAGGACACCGTCCGCAGAATGGGGATAGACCCTACCAAAATTTGCCGTAGCAGCACTTCCTTCAAAGGAGTGACGCCAGGCCTTTAAGCCAATTGTACAGGCTCTATACCACTAGAAGTTGTGTTCGGTTCATCCGACAACCTCCGTCGCGAAAAGCTCAGTCTCCATATCGCCCCATCTAACAGTGGCCCTCAAACACTACTGGGACGCGAAGCTTTCGCCTGCTTTAATGCAATACCACATCACGCGTCTCTTATGCTTCAAATGCCCGGTCCACGCGGCATAATCTCATTAAAGAGTAACTCCGGGTGTTCCTCGACCACGGAGAACGTGAGGCCGCTTGACAGCCACACACTAATTCGACTTTGCAGGTCAAAGCCCCTAAAAACAGGTCATTCAGACCTCGGACACGGTTAGGCGAGTCCGGCGTAAATAAATAAGGGGCTTCCCAGCCGCATACCCCTTTACAAGGGGCCGCGCGAATAAACGATGAGAGCCAATAAAGCTCAACTTTATTCATCTTCCAAATTATACCTTATTTTAAAATACA